>NW_011495026.1:5076525-5096931 GCF_000754665.1 Bison bison bison | reverse complement strand
ACTTACTCATATGGAAAACGTGGTAATTTAATTAAAACAAGCATTGTAGGTTAGATATCCCATGGGATACAAACCTAGAAAAATTATCTAATCCCCATGGTTTTCATTGTGAAAATGTATTAATATTAGACCACAAGACCACAGCAGAAAAAAACTGCTGCTCATTTGCAAAGCAGTAATCTGATACAGAAACAACTCCAGTCTAAGAAGCCAAAGAACACACCATTATTGCTGGAATGAGTGGAGACTTCGTTAGAGATGGCTGCTCTGCTCTCACAGAGGTTAGCAAAATGCTGCAGGAGAAGCATTTTCAGAGATAACAACTCTGCTTTGTTTAGAATACAATTGCTGATGGTGACGTTAGGATAGTCTATCGAACGGACTTCCAAAATGCAATCATCTTTTCAGAGCATGATATTTCATCTTTTAAAATATGTTACCATCTTTTCTTTATGAAAAACAATATTAACAAGTGCTATATGCAAACAAAATCAATCTCATTTACCCCTGAGCATCTATTACTGCTAACGTGGAGGTTCCCGTTTTCTAATTCCATACTCAAGTTTATTTCCATAGACTAGTCACAAGCCATAATACCCTTAGTTTTGGGAACCTAAAACAAAAGGAACTTAAAAGATCAACCTTAGATCAACAAGATTCCATAATAAAAAATATTTTAAAATTGCCTCTTCTATCAATATTGCCACAGTGAGTAAAATCTTTATATCCTTCACTCCTTGCTGCTAAGTCCTCAAAGCCTACAATTTTAGATTACTGCCTATTTGAGTTCATGTTGATGTATTTCCTCATCATCCAGATTACAATATCTTAGGTTGAACTATAGTAGTGATGATCATGAAGATAGCTTTTCTTGAGTTAGGAGGACAGGAGAGCTTGCCTGGCACATGGAACACCGATTTGGAAGAGAATATCATAAAAGCATAAGACATATTTCCTGGATCATATTTTATCCAACATGAACATCTCTGGAATAGAAATTTAGTGGGGCATCAATGGTTTCTCATGACTTCTGGCGTTCACTTGATACTGTATTATTTCTACTCTAATTTCAGCTAAACCAATATAAATGGGACAGAGCATTCACAATGTTAAAATAGCTCCTCAAAACTTTTTTGTGCCTTTCATCACCAATCCTACTCTATCAAATTAATGCTTCCGACATCATCTGCATTTGGCCCACTACAGGCATACCCAATGGATCAGAAGAAGTTTTAGAAGGGTGACCAAAAAAAAAAAAAAGGTTTAAACTGGAAGAAATGGAATCCCAGAATCAAAAGAAAGAAAAAGTTTCAAGACAAATAGGTTGAACAGGAGATCAAAGTTCAAAAGGATAAAAACGAAAATGTAATCATGACCTTCATATGCCTGAGGAGCAACCAGGAGGGCAGAATGGTAGGACCCACGGGTAGAAAAGAGACAGTAGTAAGAACCTTATCTCTAAGTGGTAGGAAAAGCAATGATGATGTAAGATAATATAACCTTTCAAACTAGAAAAATGAATACGTGTAGTGAGAATCCATTGTGAATGAAAATCCATCTATAGTTGTGAAAGCACATTCTGATGTCTCTTTGGACAAAAGACTATAAAGAAAGAGTGGAGATTAAAGAAACAATTTAAAGACAAATGTTTAATTCCCATTTCTCCTTGTTTAATTTCCCTTGCCTTACATATTTTCCCATCATTTTATTTTTAAGCTGTGTATAAAGCTGAGTCTGAAAAAGACCCTGATGCTGGGAAAGACGGAGGGTAGGAGGAGAAGGAGGTGACAGAGGATGAGATGCTTGGATGGCATCATTGACTCAATGGACATGAATTTGAGCAAACTCCAGGAGCTGATGCAGGACAGGGAAGTCTGACGTGCTGCAGTCCATGGGGCGCAAAGAGTGGGACACAACTTAGCGATTGAACAATAATTTTTTGAACAGTATGTAGTAGAATTTGCTTTGTGACTTTGTGAATCTTTTGTCTTATAATTGAGCTCAACTCATTATTTATTGTTATAACTGATACATTAGTTCTTACTTCTGCTTTCTTCCCTTTTACTTCCTTTTTCTTCTTTCTTTTCTTCCGTCTCATCTGCTGATCTATATATTGTTTCCATTCTTTCATTCTCTAGCAAATTAGAGACATGCCATCTATTTTTATTCTACTATTATTTAAGATTTTACCAATATGTTTATACTATAAATAATCCAGTAGACAAATATATAATTTCACTGAGAAAATTCTTTTCCTAAGCATCGGTGCAAGAAAAGAAACAGCTCTTCTTTTTCTCTGAATCATCTAATTACCAGGTGTTATTTCACTGATGAAGACTCCCTCCCGAATATCATGAATATTAACAAGAGTATCTTCTAGACATTAAGAGCAGTTTCCATAGCTGTACATGGCATTTTAGGGCAGATGCAAGTCTTGTAAATCCCTTCATATTATACATCGGAGTCAACCATGGAGGATATCTGTTGCTATGTCATAGCAAGGGTCTTTCAATCACAGAGATCATTTTAACCATTTAACAACTATGTGGTGATTTGGCTCTCAGAGCAGCTGCTTCAATAAATAAAACTCTCCATATCCTTCTTAAAACAAAACTTTAATAGAAAAACATGTTTTTACAATTATTTTCCCACCAAATAACCTGTTTGGAAATAGACATAAAAAAAAATTCATGAAGTCCCCATTATATAATTTCCTGAATACAATTCAACTCCCCCAATTAGTGAGAATCTAATGCATATAAATCATATTCCTTACTCTCAAAATAGGTTGAAACTTGGTGAAGAAAACTTCTTACAGTATCAACTGAAAAGTAAAGCAGTGTTATAATCACTAACACTTCACTTTTTACACAACGTATAAATTCTCACAGTGTAATAGGATGGGGAAAATCACTTCTCAACTGCTGTCCTCTGTCTTTTTCTCTCTCACACCTCATGTTCATTTATTTATTTAAAGTCACTTCTATGATGTTTGCTATATGCCAGGCAATGTTCTCAGTCTTTTACATACACTAAGCCACTTAATTCTGACAACTCTAGAGGTAAATATTGATATCATATCCATTCTACAAATTAGAGGACTGAGGATTTGACTGCAGCTAGGACTGTGTTCTTGCCTGGAGAATCCCAGGGACGGGGGAGCCTGGTGGGCTGCTGTCTATGGGTTTGCACAGAGTCAGACATGACTGAAGCGACTTAGCAGCAGCAGCAGCAGCAGCAGGACTGCTTTAGAGTGTGTGGTTTAGACATTACACTCTACCATCTCACCAGCATCCTCAGATATTACTGGTTTGTGCTTATACAGCTCAGGTAAAAGTTAAGGTGAGTTTAAGAAGGAAACAGAACAAAAGTCAAAAAATAAAACAGATTTGGGTATATGTCCCTGGTCTGTCCCTTACTACCTACGAAAAAATGGGTAGGCAGAATTATGGCTCTATGAACATTTCAATCCTAATCCCCAGGACTAAAAATGATGAGATACCATACCCGTTAATATGTTAACCTCACATAGCAAGGGGGCTTTGAAATGTAATTAGGATTATTAATCAGTTGATCTTAAAATAGAGATTTTATCCTGGATTATTTAGGAGGGCCTAATGTAATCCCAGGAGGCCTTAAAAGCAGAGGCAAAAGAGGAAATTGAATTGATTCAAAGTATGAGAAGTAGTCAATGTGCTGAGGCTGGTGTGAAGATGGAGAAGGCTGATGCTGCTGCTGCTGCTAAGTCACTTCAGTCATGTCTGACTCTGTGCAACCCCATAGATGGCAGCCCACCAGGCTCCCCCATCCCTGGGATTCTCCAGACAAGAACACTGGAGCTGAAAAGTTAATGAACACAATGTTTAAGAAATTATCATTGAATTTTATGACAAGAGTTTACATGTAAACTTAATAAGAACTTACTAAATGACGTGATGGGAATAAAATGTAGATATGAATGCATTAAAACAAGAATGAAAAGCAGGAAGAGTTGATGCAATGAGTGCTGTGGTGCTTCTGTACTGTGCTGACTTGAGTAGTTTGGAACAGTGTTTTATAAAAACCCATTCTCTCTATGGTTCTGGATTAGAGCTGGACAACAAAGAAACTTGCAGGCAGAATGAAGCACTGCTCTCATCTTGTTCCACAGGTAATTCTTCTTGAGATACCACACCCGTTAATACATTAACCTCACATAGCAAGGGGGCTTTGAAATGTAATTCTTCTCATTGCAAGCCCTGCTAACCAACAGCAACCCCAGACCTACCACCAGGTCCAGAGGCAAGAGCCTCCCCTGGACTTCTCTAGCTCTGCTTCATGGCCCCACTCTGGCAGTTAGACCTGTCTGGCTTTCCAGAAGCCTCTAGCTTGTTCACCCACACCAGTGTCTCAGAAGAGTGATCAGAAACTTTTCTTTGATCCTCCAACTCCCCCTTTTGTAGTCTTGTTCCTAGCTCCTCCCTGCCATAATTCCCATAATTAATCCCTATTATAGAACACTCATTCTCTCCCTACAAGTACAAAACTTTTCAAGGAGTTTTGTTCTAAAGGGAAGGAAAGAAATATAAAACAGCTGGATATAGATGCAGATATAAAGTCAAGGGGATAGCTTTTTTAAATTTTTAAGATCAGAATGATTAATATGACATATTAGTTATACTAGTAGATTGATTCGATAAAAAGGAAAAATTGATGACCCAGGACATGGAGAAGGTAATTCAGAAGCAAAATCCTTAAGTAAGCACATGGGGATTCAACAAAAGGAATAGTCTTAAACAGATTTTGAAGCTGTTCATCATCATAATAGAAGGTTGAGAATATGAACACAAATACAGGGAAATTGATAAATTGAGGGTAATATATTAAGATGAGGTTTGTGTTTTGACTGCTTTATTAGCTGAGACTGAAGAATAAGAAATAGATGTTGTAGGTCTGACAAAGAGAAACTGTAAAATAAATGTTGAAAAATAGGAGAAAAGTTGACTAGGGAAGTGTAGTAGAATAACAGGACAGAGCTGAAGGAAAGCTTAAACTGTGAAAACTGACACCAGTCAGTGAGTTTTCTGTTTGTTGGTTGTTTTCTTTTTTTTTTTTTTTTCCAGTATACCCACCTGTTGGTTATAGGTTTGGAGCAGAAGGCTTGGATTTAACCTGGTAAATTTAGATGATGGAGAAATGTAGATGCATGTAAGGTGATGATTTCAGTAACTGACTCTAAGCATGGAAAATGGGAAAATGAGCACATGAAAAAGAATATGATGTGGACAATAACATTCAATTTCTCAATTAGGCATGAGAATTCATCCCGTGAGGATACTAGAGCAAGCACTGTGAAGTTAGTAGAGTTGATAAAAAAATGGGATGCTTGATATCTATGTTTTGGAAGTGGTGTAATCTTTGATAGTAACAAGGTCTAAAGTATGACCCTAAAAACAAGTGAATGAAAAGAAAGATTACTGGAAAAGGTGTCTGTCAAGTCAAGGAACTAAGATGTATTGTTACAGGGTAACATATCTTTCAGGAAGTTAATCCTGCCAAATAGTATCATAAGAGAGAGGATAACAACAGGGCTGGAACTTGTGAAGGAAGCATGGCACCCAGGGTTCAAAATTTAAGGAGGTATGCAATTGCAGGGATTGATTCTGCACTTGCATTAATTGAGAGAGGCTATTCCTAAGCAGGTTGATAAGAAGTCCGGGGGTCCCCAAGGAGAGAGGGGTCTGGAATTCTCAAGGAGGAGGAAAGGACAAATGTTTTTTTTTTCCCTCTACATTCCTTAGGATTATATAACAATAATATATCCTGCTTGAGGGCAGTTTCTGGAAAAAATCTGGCTAATCCTGTTATCTTAAAATGTAAATTATGGGAGTGGGTCTAGTAAGGTCTTTACAACCTCCAGCCATTCTTTTGATTCACTATAACTAATTAAAAAGTATATAACTCCATTGCTAACACTAGCGGGGGGCTAATCTTTCTACCTCCTTCTGATGTCTATATCAGAAGCGTTCTCTATCTCTTTTATACTTTAATAAAACTTTATTACACAAAAGCTCTGAGCGATCAAGCCTCATCTCTGCACCCAGATTGAATTCTTCTCCTCTGGAAGCCAAGAAACCAAGCGTCTTTCATGGTTCAGCAGCAACCTTTCAACATCAGTAACGTTAACCTAGACATTAAGAAGCATGAAGAGCAACAGAACATGGATACCATCCATTGAAAACAGAATCATGTAAGTTTTCATAATCAAAATCTATATTCTGTATTGTGCATAACTTTAAAAAACCAGTAAAGAGTCTGCTCATAAAAAAATCAATGGTTTCAATATTAAAGAATACTCAGTAAATAAGAATTACTCCAGTTTAACATAACTATGTTGTTCACATGTGGATCTGAAACAGTCTCACTCCCTTTAACTGTCTCTCATTGTTTAAGAAGTGTTCAGTGATTAATAGCTAAAGCCATTTCCTCTTCTACACCATATGGTAGACATTTGATTTTGCTATTGTCTATTCTTGACAATAGATTTTGGAGTTGACTTTAGATAACTACAGAATTGAAACTGACTTCATGAATTATTTCTGATCAATGGCCATTCTCTTTCTTAAACCTAATGAATCTCTAAAAATTTTCCTAACTTTTGTCCTCAAATACACATTTACCAACTCACTTAAATTCATCACTGAATTTCTAACATATATACTAATCTGAGAAGAAAGGAGAAATAAGAATATTACATTGACACTGAAAAAGTTTAATAAGTATCAACCATGAGAAAAAAATTACTAAAAGAGAGCATTTGGTCTTAAAATGTATTCAAAATTCTCCTGAGAACTCAAGACAGAATAATAAAGTGATCATTGTTTTAACTTTCCAGTTGAAGAGAAAGTATTTTTATTTGCAGAGCAGAGTGAGTGGGTAGAGTGAAAGTCACTCAGTCATGTCCAACTCTTTGTGACCCCATGGATTATACAGTCCACGGAATTTTCCAGGCCAGATACTGGAGTAGGTTGCCTTTCCTTTCTCCAGGGATATTCCCAACTCAGAGATAGAATCCAGGTCTCCCTTATTGCAGGCAGATTCTCTACCTGCTGAGCCACAAGGGAAGCCCAAGAATACTGGAGTGGGTAGCCTATCCCTTCTCCAGCGGATCTTCCCGACCCAGGAATCGAACCAGGGTTTCCTGCATTGCAGCCAGATTCTTTACCAACTGAGCTATCATATTTGTTTAGTTCAGTTTAGTCACTCAGACATGTCTGACTCTGCGACCCCAAGGACTGCTACACACCAGGCTTCCCTGTCTATCATCACCTGGAGTTTACTCAAATTCATGTCCATTGAGTCAGTGATGCCATCCAACCATTCAATCCTCTGTCATCCCCTTCTCCTCCTGCCTTCAATCATTCCCAGCATCAGGATCTTTTCAAATGAGTCAGCTCTTCACATCAGGTGGCCAAAGTATTAGAGTTTCAGCTTCAGCATCAGTCCTTCCAATGAATATTCAGGACTGATCTCCTTTAGGATGGACTGGTTGCATCTCCTTGCAGTCCAAGGGACTCTTAAGAGTCTTCTCCAACACCATAGTTCAAAAGCATCAGTTCTTTGGCACTCAGCTTTTTTATAGTTCACCTCTCACATCCATACATGACTACTGGAAAAACCATAGCTTTGACTAGATGGACCTTTGTTGGCAAAGTAATGTCTGCTTTTTAACAAGCTGTTTAGTTTTCTCACAGCTTTTCTTCCAAGGAGCAAACATCTTTTAATTTCATGGCTGCAGTCACCATCTGCAGTGATTTTGGAGCCCCCCCAAAATAAAGTCAGCCACTGTTCCCATTGTTTCCCCATCTATTTGCCATGGAGTGATGGGACCAGATGCCATGATCTTAGTTTTCTGAATGTTGAGTTTAAGCTAACTTTTTCACTCTCCTCCTTCACTTTCATCAAGAGGCTCTTTAGTTCTTCTTTGCTTTCTGCCATAAGGGTGGTATCATCTGCATATCTGAGGTTATTGATGTTTCTCCTGGCAGTCTTGATTCCAGCTTGTGCTTCTTCCAGCCCAGCGTTTCTCATGATGTACACTGCATATAAGTTAAATAATCATGGTGACAAAATAGAGCCTTGACGTACTCCTTTCCCTATTTGGAACCAGTCTATTGTTCCATGTCCAGTTATTACTGTTGCTTCTTGACCTGCATACAGATTTCTCAGGAGACAGGTCAGGTGGTCTGGTATTCCCATCTCTTTCAGAATTTTCCACAGTTTATTGTGATCCACACAGTCAAAGGAGTTGGCATAGTCAATAATGCAAAAGTAGATCTTTTTTTTGGAACTCTCTTGCTTTTTCGATGATCCTGCAGATGTTGGCAATTTGATCTCTGGTTTCTCTGCCTTTTATAAATCCAGCTTGAACATGTGGAAGTTCACCGTTCACGTACTGTTGAAGCCTGGCTTGGAGAATTTTGAGCATTACTTTACTAGTGTGTGAGATGAGTGCAATTGTGTGATAGTTTGTGCATTCTTTGGCATGGCCTTTCTTTAGGATTGGAACAAAAACTGACCTTTTCCAGTCCTGTGGCCACTGCTGAGTTTTTCAAATCATATTTGTAAATACATCTAACTCATTCAAGCTTTTGTTTCTACCTAAATTCACACTGATGACTCCTGGAATACCATCAGATGCAATTCTAACCTGTACTGCTTTGAGAAAAATAATGACATCTTATAACCCAAACTTCCACTTCAGAGCAATCATCCTAAAAACCTCCTAATACCATCAATGTAACTTAAAACTATATAAACCTCAGTATATGTAATGAATGCTGATAATGGCTTTAGTAGTTACCCCCAAAATTCACTGCCCCTACTTTGAAAAAAAAAAAAAAAAAGGACGTAAAGATAGAATCTACTATGCTGAGCCAAAACATGTAATCATGAGTGATATTTGCCATCCCAGAGATGTAATTAGATTCCTTTAGAGAATGAACAAAGGCTTAAAACTACCACCTGGAATAATTACTTTAAAGGTCAAAGAAATTAAAAATACTCACAAATCCTATTTGGGTTAGACCTTTGTGAGATACGTTTAACATGCAATCTCAGTGAAATAAGGAGAAATATTAGACCAGGCCTGCCTAAAAACAGATCCAAGATGGGATTAAACATACAAGGGTTTTATTAAGGAAAATGTCTGTGTGAGGAAATGGGGAGGGAGCCAGGAGAGGCGGGGAGAGACACCAACACCTGATACAAGCCTGGCTCCAAGGGAAGGAGAGATGAAATAAAAGTCTGCTGGAAGCATCGTGGACTGTTCTGCAGTTCAAGGAAGCCTCAGCCAGGCGTTCAGGGAGGCTGAGCCCCAGACACCTATCAGCGAAGCCCTGAGTCTGCCAGGAGCAGGCCTACCTTAGAGTCCCGCCTGTGCTGTACAGCGGCAGCAGGGCATGGAAAGCATGGCTTCTGTGAAAATGCCTTGATAGACTTCAGAGCAGGGAACCTGGAGTCTTCTGTCAATCATATACTTGCAGGTGGACTTTGAGGCACACTCTCATGGCTGCCAGAGGTGGCGGTGGTTAAGTTGCTAAGTCGTGTCTGACTCTTGTGACCCCCATGGATAGTAGCCCACCAGGCTCCTCTGTCCATGGCTCCCAGAGGGGGAAACATAACTAATATTCTACTATTTTCAATATCAGACTTGTCAAGATTTAAACCTCACAAGCACTTAAGTCCCTTTTAACTGGACTGATATTGTTAATGAGAATGATCACTGAAATAGCATCAAAATATGTATCTTAGGCATACATATATAACAAAGATTTTACCAAAATGCAAACTGACAACTCATTCTGTCTCGAGCCCAAATACATTACTTTGCTTCTGGAATAAAACGGAATACTCTTTTTTTTTTCTTTTTTACTCAGTTACACAAAGTCTCTTCAACATTCTTTCAGATTATGATTTTATATATTACTGTTTTAGTACAGACCCTTTGGATTTACTTTGTTCAAATATCTCCTTTAAATTTCTACCTAAATAAGCTTTTCCACTACATTTTTTTTCCTAAACAATTTTAAAACTTATTTGTGTGCCAGCTGTTATTAGAAATATTTATTAATGCATCCTTTCAGTTCAGTTCAGTTGCCCAGTCATGTCTGACTCTTTGTAACCCCTTGGAATGCAGCATCTCAAGTTTCCCTGTTCATCACCAAGTTCTGGAGCTTGCTCAAACTTATGTCTATTGAGTCAGTGATGCCATCCAACCATCTCATCCTCTGTTATCCCCTTTTCCTCTGCCTTCAATCATTCCCAACATCAGGGTCTTTTACAATGAGTCAGTTCTTTGCATCAGGTAGCCAAAGTATTGGAGTTTCAGCTTCAGCATCAGTCCTTCCAATGAATATTCAGCACTGATCTCCTTTAGGATGGACTGGTTGCACCTCATTGTAGACCGAGACTCTCAAGAGTCTTCTCCAACACCACAGTTAAAAGGCATCAATTCTTTAGTGCTCAGTTTTCTTTATAGTCCAATTCTCACATCCATACATGACTACTGGAAAAACCATAGCTTTGACTAGATGGACCTTTGTTGACAATGTAATGTCTCTGTTTTTTAATATGCTGTCTAGGTTGGTCATAGTTTCTCTTCCAAGCAGCAAGTGTCTTTTAATTTCATGGCTGCAGTCACCATCTGCAGTGATTTTGGAGCCCCCCAAAAAATAAGTCTCTCACTGTTCCCACTGTTTCCCCATCTATTTGCCATGAAGTGATGGGACCAGATGCCATCATCTTAGTTTTCTGAATGTTGACTTTTAAGCCAACTTTTTCACTCTCCTCTTTCACTTTCATCAAGAGGCTCTTTAGTTCTTCTTCACTTTCTGCCATAAGGGTGCTGTAATTTGCATATCTAAGCTTATTGATATATCTCCCAGCAGTCTTGATTACAGTATGTGCTTCAACCAGCCCAGCACTTAGCATGATGTGCTCTCCACATAAGTTAAATAATCAGGGTGACAATATACAGTCTTGATATACTTCTTTCCTGATTTGGAAACAATCTGTTATTCCATGTCCAGTGCTAACTGTTGCTTCTTGGCCTTGACACAGATTTTTCAGGAGGCAGGACAGGTGGTCTGGTATTGCCATATCTTTACAAATTTTTCAGTTTGTTGTCAAAGGCTTTGACATAGTCAATAAAGCAGAAGTAGATGTTTTTCTGGAACTCTCTTGCTTTTTCAATGATTCAATAGATTTTGGCAATTTGATCTCTGGTTCCTCTGCCTTTTCTAAATCTAGCTTGAACATATGGAAGTTCTCAGCTCACATACTGTTGAAGCCTGACTTGGAGAATTTAGAGCATTACTTTGCTAGCATGTGAGATGAGTGCTATTGTGTAATAGTTTGAACATCGTTTGGCATTGCCTTTCATTAGAATTAAAATGAAAACTGAACTTTTCCAGTCTTGTGTCCACTGCTGAGCTTTCCAAATTTGCTGGCATACTGAGTGCAGCACTTTCACAGCATCATCTTTTAGGATTCGAATTAGCTCAACTGGAATGCCAGCACCTCCACTAGCTTTGTTCGTAGTGATGCTTCTTAAGGCCCACTTGACTTCACATTCCAGGATATTTGTCTCTAGTCCACTGATCACACCATCATGGTCATCTGGGTCATGAAGATCTTTTTTGTACAGTTCTTCTGTGTACTCTTGCCACATCCTCTTAATATCTTCTGCTTCTGTTAGGTCCATACCATTTCTGTCCTTTATTGAGGCCATCTTTGCATGAAATGTGCCCTTGGTATTTTGAATTTTCTTGAAGAGATCTCTAGTCTTTACCATTCTATTGTTTCCCTCTATTTCTTTGCACTGATCACTGAAGAAGGCTTTCTTATCTTTCCTTGCTATTCTTTGGAATTCTGCATTTAAATGGGTATATCTTTCCTTTTCTCCTTTGCCTTTCGCTTGTCTTCTTTTCTCAGCTATTTGTAAGGCCTCCTCAGACAACCATTTTGCCTTTTTGCATTTCTTTTTCTTGAGGATGGTCTTGATCACTACATCCTATATACTGTTACGAACTTCTGTCCACAGTTCTTCAGGCACTTTGTCTATCAGATATAATCCCTTGGATCTATTTGTCACTTTCACTGTATAATCATAAGTGATTTGATTTAGGTCATACCTGAATGGTCTACTGGTTTTCCCTACTTTCTTCAATTTAAGTCTGAATTTGGCAATAAGGAGTTCATGATCTGAGCCACAAACCACTCCTGGTCTTGTTTTTGCTGACTGTATAGAGCTTCTCCATCTTTTGTAGCAAAGAATATAATCCATCTGATTTTGGTATTGACCATCTGGTGACGTCCATGTGTAGAGGGACACATGGAAGAGGGTGTTGGGTATGACCAGTACATTCCCTTGGCAAAACTGTTAGCCTTTGCCCTCCTTAATTTTGTACTCCAAGGCCAAATTTGTCTGTTACTCCAGGAATTTCTTAACTTCCTACTTTTGCATTCCAGTCCCCTATGATGAAAAGGACATCTTTTTGGCTGTAAGTTCTAGAAGGTCTTGTAGGTGTTCATAGAACCATTAAATTTCAGCTTCTTCAGCATTACTGGTTGAGGCACAGACTTGCATTACTGTGATATTGAATGGTTTGCTTTGGAAACAAACAGAGTTCAGTCTGTCATTTTTGAGATTGCATCCAAGTACTGCATTTTGGACTCTTTTTTTGACTATGATGGCTGCTCCATTTCTTCTAAGGGGTTCTTGCCCACAGTAGTAGATATAATGGTCATCTGAGTTAAAGTTGCCCATTCCAGTCCATTTTAGCTCACTGATTCCCAATATGTCAATGTTCACCTTTGGCATTTCCTTTACCATCCTGAAATTAAATGTAATTGTTTGCCAATTTGAAATTAGTCATAGGTATCACCTATATACAGTTCTCATTTTTTAAATACTTCTTCCAGTTGACTTTATTTTTAATTGGAGGATAATTCCTTTATAATGTTATGTTAGTCTCCTCTGTACAACAATGTGAATCAGCTATAAGTACACATATACCCCTTTCCTCTTGAGCCTCCTTCCCACACCACCACCCCCTTCCCATTTCTCTAGGTCATGACAGAGCACCAAGCTGAGCTCCTTGTGCTATACAGTGGCTTTCCACATACATTTTTTTTTCTACCTTCAATAGAAACATGTTTTTATTTTTTTTAATTTATTTATTTTAATTGGAGGCTAATTACTTTACAATATTGTGGTGGTTTTTGACATACTTTGACATGAATCAGCCACATGTGTACATGTGTCCCCCATCCTGAACCCCCCCCACACCTCCCTCCCTATCCCATCCCTCTGGGTTGTCCCAGTGCTCCGGCTTTGAATGCCCTGTTTCATGCATTCAACTTGGACTGGTGATCTATTTCAATATGGTAATATACATATTTTGATGCTATTTTCTCAAATCATCCCATCCTTGCCTTCTCCCACAGAGTTCAAAAGTCTGTTCTTTATATCTGTGTCTCTTTTGTTGTCTCACATATAGGGTTGTCATTACCATCTTTCTAAATTCCATATATATGTGCTAATGTACTGTATTGGTGTTTTTCTTTCTGACTTACTTCACTCTATATAATAGACTCCAGTTTCATCCACCTCATTAAAACTGATTCAAATGTGTTCTTTTTAATAGCTGAGTAATATTCCGTTGTGTGTATATACCACAGCTTTCTTATCCATTCATCTGCCAATGAACATCTAGGTTGCTTCCATGTCCTAGCTATCATAAACAGTGCTGTGATGAACATTGGGGTACATGTGTCTCTTTCAATTCTGGTTTCCTCAGTGTGTATGCCCAGCAGTGGGATTGCTGGGTCATATGACAGTTCTATTTTCAGTTTTTTAAGGAATCTCCACACTGTTTTCCATAGTGGCTGTACTAGTTTGCATTCCCACCAACAGTGTAAAAGGGTTCCCTTTTCTCTGCATCGTCTCCAGCATTTATTGTTTGTAGACTTTTTGATAGCAGCCATTCTGATTGGCGTGAGGTGGTACCTCACTGTGGTTTTGATTTGCATTTCTCTGATAATGAGTGATGTTGAGCATTTTTTTCATGTGTTTGTTAGCCATATGTACATCTTCTTTGGAGAAATGTCTGTTTAAAAACAAAAGACCTACATATAGAAAACTACAAAACACTGATGAAAGTAATCAAAGATGACACAAATAGATGGAGAAATATAACATGCTCATGGATCACAAGAATCAATATAGTGAAAATTAGTATACTACCCAAAGCAATCTATAGATTCAATGCAATTCCTATCAAGCTACCAACAGTATTTTTCACAGAAACAGAACAAATAATTTCACAATTTGTGCAGAAATACAAAAAACCTCAAATTGGCAAAGCAATCTTGAGAAAGAAGAATGGAACTGGAGGGATCAACCTGCCTGACTTCAGACTGTAATACAAAGCTACAGTTATCAAGACAGTATGGTATTGGCACAAAGACAGAAATATAGATCAATGGAAAAAAATAGAAAGCCCAGAGATAAATCCACACACCTAGGGACACCTTATCTTTGACAAAGGAGGCAAAAATATACAATGGAGAAAAGACAACCTCTTTAACAAGTGGTGCTGGGAAAACTGGTCAACCACATGTAAAAGAATGAAACTAGAATACTTTCTAACATCATACACAAAAAGAAACTGAAAATGGATTAAAGATCTAAATGTAAGACCAGAAACTATAAAACTCCAAGAGGAAAACATAGGCAGAACACTTTCTGACATAGATCACAGCAAGATCCTCTATGACCCACCTTCAGAGTAATAGAAATAAAAGCAAAAATAAACAAATGGGACCTAATTAAACTTAAAAGGCTTGCACAATGGAGGAAACTATAAGCAATGCGAAAAGACAGCCTTCAGAGTAGGAGCAAATGAATAATAGCAAATGAAGGAACTGACAAAGAATTAAGCTCAAAAATATACACACAGCTCATGCAGCTCAATACCAGAAAAATAAACGACTCAATCAAAAAATGGGCCAAAGAACTAAACAGACATTTCTCCACATACTATTTTACACATGGTAATGCATATATGTCAATGGTACTCTCTCAGTTCATCCAACCCTCTCCATCTCCTCTGAGTCCACAAGTCAATTCTCTATGTCTGTGTCTCTATTCCTAGCCTGAAAATAGGTTAATCAGTACCATCCTTCTAGATTCCACACATAGATTAACACATAGATGTGTTAATAACGATGTTTGGTTTTCTCTTTCTGACTTAATTCACTCTGTATAATAGGCTCGATTCATCCACCTCATTAGAACTGATTCAAATGCATCCCTTTATATGGCTGAGTAATATTCCATTGTGTATATGTATCACAGCTTCTTTATTCATTCATCTGTTGATGGACATTTAGGTTGCTTTCATGTCCTTACTATGTAAATAGTACTGCTATGAATATTGGGGTACATGTACCTTTTTGAATTATGGTTTTCTCAGTATATATGCCCAATAGTGGAATTGCTGGGTCATATGTAGTTTTATCACTAGCTTCTTAAGGAACCTCCATAGTTTCTCAATAGTGGTTCTATCTATTTACATTTCCACCAACAATGCAAGAGGGTTTCTTTTTCTTTACATCCTCTCCACCATTTTGTTTGTAGATTTTTTGATAATGGCCATTCTGACTGGTGTGAGGTGATAATTCATCATAGTTTTGATTTTCATTTCTCTAATAATGAGCGATGTTGAACATCTCTTCATGTTTTGTGGGTCATGTATATGTCTTCTTGGAGAAAAGTCTATTTAGGTCTTCTGTCCAGTTTTTGATTGAGTTGTTTGTTTTTCTGATATTGAACTACATGCGCTCTTTGTATATTTTGGAGATAAATCCTTTGTCAGTTGCTTCATTTGCAATTATTTTCTGCCTTTCTGAGCACTGTCTTTTTGTCTTCTTTATGGTTTCCATTGTTGCACCAAAGCTTTTCATTTTAATTAGGTTCCATTTGTTTATTTTTGTTTTTACTTCCATTACTTTAGGACCTGAGTCAAAGAGGATCTTGCTGCAACTTATGTCAAAGGGTATTCTGCCTATGTTATCCTTTAAGACTTTTATAGTGTCTGGCCTTACATTTAGGTCTTTTTGAGTTTATTTTTCATCTATGATATTACATATATATATATATATATATATATAAGAAGTGATTTCATTCTTTTACAATAGCTGTCCAGTTTTCCCAACACCACTTACTGAAGGGACTGTCTTTTCTCCATTGTACATTCTTGCCTCCTTTGTCATAGCTTAGGTGGCCAAAGGTGCTTGGGTTTATCTCTGAACTTTCCATCCTGTTTCATTGATCTGTATTTCTGTGTGCCATTACCATACTGTTTTGATGACTGTAATCATCTGATGTCTGGAGTCAGGGAGTCTGATTCCTCCTGATCCATTCTTCTTTCTCAAGATCGTTTCTGCTATGTGAAGTCTTTTCTGTTTCCATACAAAATGTAAACTTTTTGTTCTAATTCTGTGAAAAATGCACTTGGTAATTTGATAGGGATTGCACTGAATCTTTAGGTTGCCTTAGGTAGTACAGTCACTTTCATAATACTGATTCTTCCAACCCAAGAACGTGGTATATTTTTTCAACTATTTGTGTCATCTTTTATTTCTTTCATCAGTGTCTTGCAGTTTTCTGAGTACAGGACTTTTGTCTCCTTAGGTAGGTATATTCCTAGGTATTTCATTATTTTTGATGCAGTCAATGGTAAACTGAACTGTTTCCTTACTCTCTTTCTGATCTTCCATTGTTAGTGTATAGGAATACAAGAGATTTCTGGGTATTAATTTTGTATCCTGCAACTTTGCCAAACTCATTGATGAGCTCCAATAATTTTCTGGTAGTAACTTTAGGATTTTCTACATGTTGTAACATGTCATCTTCAAACAGTGACAGTTTTATTTCTTCTTTTCCAATTTGGATTCCCTTTCATTTATTTCTCTGATAGTATGGCTAGGACTTCTAAAATTATTTACTCCCCTACCCCGCATTTTGCATTTTTTATGCCATCCTATACATTTTCATATGTTATCTCTCTTTTTTAATTAATTAATTTATTTTAATTGGAAGTTAATTACTTTACAATATTAACTGTTTATTGTGGTCATAGGTGATTCTACAACTTCTGTCTTTTAATGTTCTTACTAGCTTATTTTTTAAGTGGTTGAAAAACAGCTATTATTTTATGTTTGATTTTACTAGTAGGATTTTTCCTTTTCTATAAATTCTTACTTCTTATTGTGTTTTTCCCCCTAGTGGGGAGCTGCACCAGAGTTTCAGGGGATAAGATCAGATGCATGGTGAGCTCTGGACAAACACACTGAGACAGTCACAGAGAATCAGACAGAGCCCTAAGCAGTTTCAATCCAGTTCCTCCACTTTACACCAAGGAGCAAGCAAGCATGTGTACTCTTTGTGAGTTTTTCAGTTTCTTACAGCAGTCTTTAAGTTCCACTGGTTTTCAATCCAGTTGAAAGATTCTTCTTCTCAGTGTCAGATCCCAGGGCTGGGATGCCCAGTATGTGCTCTGAACACATAACTCTTCAGGGAGGTTATCCAAGCCATCATATTCCCTTCTTCTTCTGTGGACCCTCCTTGGGGAATGTATCGCAGTCTCATCACCTCTCTTCCCTTCCTACCCAACTCAGTGTGGATCTTTCTTCACAGCCTTGATTGCGGAAGACTTCCCACCAGTCTCCAGTTTGTTTCTGGTGAGAAATGCTCCACGTGTTGATTTATTTTTTATGTGTTTGTAGGGGTAGGTGAGCTCAGTACCTTCTTACCCTGCCACCTTGATCTCCTCCTCTCAAATTTTTAAAATTTTAAACAATTTACTTTGGACAGCCATCTACCATGCACAGAATGAGACTGCTGTATAATATTAATCAAACGGTTAGTCATATTTTAATATAACTTGAAATGATATTCATTAATTTGTTTAATCTTTCACTTAGGTTTCAGAGATCAAGAGGTGTCAAAGTATAAGGCAATGAATTCCTAAATGATCTAGTACTAGTGTACTCAACTGACTGAAAACATACATAGTAAGCAAGTATACCTTGTGCTATGCCTCTGGTATAAGCAATGAGATTAGATTACGTTGGACATTTTTTATGTGAATTACCTTCAAATGTTTTATGTATTAATAACCTTTTACTGCCATCATGTATAATTCTGACACATTTACTCTATGACTATTTCATTGCTTGAAATGAAATGTTCATACAAACATTTCATATGCCACTAATAAAACTTCATTACTATGATAAAAATTCCCTTGACTGCTGTTCATTATATAAAAATATTTCAATGTTTTTCACCATCCTGACATTACTTAAATACCACTCATAAATGAAATAATTAAGATTATTATATTTGGATCTCTCTCAATCATAGAAAGGGCTTCCCAGGTAGTACTACTGGTAAAGAAACCGCCTGCCAGTGCAGGAGACAAAAGAGATGTGGGTTCGATCCCTGGGTCAGGAAGAGTCCACTGGAGGAGGACATGGCAACCCACTCCACTATTCCTGCCTGGAGAATCCCATAAACAGAGGAGTCTGACAGGCAAAGGTCCATAGGGTTGCAAAGAGTCAGACATGACTGAAGCAAGGGCACACACATATTCAATAGAAAAGGTATTTTTGTCCCTTGTGCTATATCAATTATACCATTTTGCAATTTTATATGAAACACAGTGTTTATCCTTCTGATTAGAAGATGTTTGAACACACCAAGTAAAACCTTTAACCCTCTGATGAATGAAACATCTTATATATCTTTCAATTTTATTACCATGGTTCCTTCTAAAGCACTGATTTACTCTTCACTACTCCATTACTTTATTAAGAAAATGTGTATTGGCATGGTAAGTGTGTTGGTAACAGTTCAGTTACAGGAAAAGTTATTAAATCCATTGTCAATATTCAACTGAATGTTATCAACACTTTTCCATATTTGATATTTTTAAATAGTGGATAAATAGAGAGATATGGCCCAAGATAACAATGTAGGAAAACCCTGAATTCACCTGCTCCCCCAGTCATGCCAAATCTACAGCTACATATGGAATAGTTCTCTCTGAAAATACCAGAAAACTAGTTGAACAGCTCCTTTACATCAAATGAGAAAAAAAGCCATGCTGACCTGGGTAGGGACTCCTAGATGCAGTTTTGCCATAATCCCCATGCTTGGCACAGCATCCCACAATCAGGAGGAGACCCACAAATCCAGACCCTCTCCCTGAGAAGCAAAGGGTTCACTCTCCACATCAACTCTTCAGACCAGCATGTGAGAGATGAGGCCTCAAAACATCTTGGTCTGAAAACCAGTGGTACTCAAAGGGTTATAGTAAACTGAGAATCTGCTTTTAAAGGGTTTGTAAGCAGACCCACTCACCCCATGGCTTGGTGCAAAGGCAGTAGTTTGAAAAATGCTCAGCGGCACGTGCGCGTGCTCAGTTGTGTCTGACTCTTTGCGACCCCATGGACAGAGCCCACCAGGCCTCTGTCCATGGGACTTTCCAAACAAGAATACTGGAATGGGTTGCTGTTTCCTGCTCCAAGGGATCTTCCCAACCCAGTGATAGAACCTGTATCTTTCACATCTCCTGCATTGGCAGGTAGGTTCTTTACCAGCTGAGACACAGATTCATTTGCTAATCTGACAGTGCCCGCCTGCAGGGCACAAGCCTGCTGGGATACTCTCCAGGGAGTGAGGCACTGGCAGAGGCCATGTTCACACTGTCCTCTACTTATTAAAGCCAGTGGACAGTAGGCACGTTTATTTATTTATTTATTTTTCTCCATGGCATCTTAAATCCCCAGCCAGCAGCACCATCTTTAGCCTTGTTAAAGCCAGTGGACAACATTACTTTTTTTTTTTTTCTCCTTTTTTCCTTAGGGTGTGCTGCCATTTCTGCATTTCTGCACTCTGCTTCAGTCACACTCCACAGAAATAGAATCTCCTGCAGGGAAGTTTTTGTACATGTCTCCCTCAGTTTTCTCCTTGGAAGAAAAGTTATGACCAACCTAGATAGCATATTCAAAAGCAGAGACATTACTTTGCCAACAAAGGTCCGTCTAGTTAAGGCTATGGTTTTTCCCATGGTCATGTATGGATGTGAGCGTTGGACTGTGAAGAAAGCTGAGCACCGAAGGATTGATGCTTTTGAACTGTGGTGTTGGAGAAGACTCTTGAGAGTCCCTTGGACTGCAAGGAGATCCAACCAGTCCATTCTGAAGGAGCTCAGCCCTGGGATTTCTTTGGAAGGAATGATGCTAAAGCTGAAACTCCAGTACTTTGGCCACCTCATGTGAAGAGTTGACTCATTG
>NW_011495026.1:5043318-5076425 GCF_000754665.1 Bison bison bison | reverse complement strand
ACAGAGGATGAGGTGGCTGGATGGCATCACCAACTCGATGGACGTGAGTCTGGGTGAACTCCAGGAGTTGGTGATGGACAGGGAGGCCTGGTGTGCTGCGATTCATGGGGTCGCAAAGAGTCGGACATGACTGAGTGACTGAACTGAACTGAACTGACCTCAGTTTTCTCAACTATAACTCAAGCCCTCCACCCCGTCCACCTTTAGTGACTGGCCTCATAAAGCTCTGGAGGCCAGGAGGGTTTGCATTCTTAAGTCTCATGAACTGTAACATTTGTAGAGTTCTTGGTAGCCTACCATGCCCACTGCACTGCACAGATAGCAGAATGAAGCACATTCCCAGTCTTTCTGATAAAGAGGCCACTTTTTGTGTTCAGGTCCATTAGCACTGAAATTCACCCAATCAGAGCAGCAAAAAGAAATCTGAAAAGTCAAGATAGTTTAAGGGTCTTATAGGACAACATCAATCAGACTAATACTTGCATTATAGGACTCCTAACAGAAGAAGAAAGAGAAATTTTACTCAAAAAATAGTGGCTGAATTTTCCCTAGCCTGGGGAAAGAAACAGATATCCAGATCTAGGAAGCTCAAAGACTTAATAATTAAGTAAGTCAAAGAGATCCACACCAAGACATTATAATTAGAATGTCAGGACCTAAAAGAGTGAATCTTAAAAGCAGCAAGAGAAAAACAACTTGTTATACACATAAGAGAACTTCCGTAAGAATACAGATTTTTCATCACAAAATTTGTAGGTCAGAAGAGAGTGGTGTGATATATTTAAAGTCCTGAAATAAAAATCTTTCAATCAGTAATACTCTACCTAACACAGAATACTCTACATTACCATTAAACTGAAGGAGAAATAATTTTCCAGACACGCAAAAGCTAAGGGAATTATCACCGCTAAATTAGCCTTACAAGAAACTGTTAAAGGATATTTTTAAACTGAAAGGGGCACTAATTAGTAATAATTGTGAAAGTATAAATCTCACTGGTAAAGATAAATATATAGAAGAGGTAGTAGATTAATGATTTATACAACTTTGAAGTATGAAGATTAAAAGCCAAAAGTACTATAAGTATGTAAAACTATAATAAGGGACACAGCAGACAAAAAATGTAAAATGTAACATCAAAATCTCAATTGGAGGTGAAAAGTAAAACTTCAGTATTTTATAATGTGTCAATCGTAAGTTGTTACTAGTTTAAAACACATTGTTGTATAAATATAGGTTATGCTATGTAAAACTCATGTTAACCACAAAGTAAAAGCCTATAGTAGACACATAAAAGATAATGAGAAATGAATCTAAGCATTCTACCTATAAAAGTAATAAAACTGCAAAGGAACAGAGCAAGAGAACCATAAAGGAACAGAGAAAAACTAAAAAACAGCCAGAAAACATTTTTTAAATGGCCAGTGTGTCAATAATTACATTTAAATGGACTAAATTCTCCAAGAAAAATACATTGAATATAAAAATGAATAAACACAAAACATCTATAAACCGCTACAAGAAATTCACTGCAGATATAAGGACACACATGAACTGAAAGTAAAAGAATGGAAAAAGATGTTTCACACAAATGAAAACTAAAAGAAAGCAGCCACGGTAACTGTAATTATATCAGATGAAATAGAGGTTAAAACAAAAGAATGATAAGATACAAAGAAGGGCATTATATAATGATCAAGAGGTCAATCCAACAAAAGGGTACAACATTTGTAAATATGTATACTGCCAATACAGGAGTACCTAAATATATAAAGGAAATATCAAACAACTAAATAGAGAAAGAGACGGCAATGTAGTAACAGGGAACATTAACACCCACTGACAACAAAGATTTTTCCAGGGAAAATCACTGAGGAAACAATATGTTAGATCTATCAGTCTTAATGGGCTTCCCTGGTGGCTCAGATGGTAAAGAATCCGCCTACAATGCAGGAGACCTGTGCTCCATCCCTGGGTTGGGAAGACTCCTGGAGAAGGGCATGGAAACCTACTCCAGTATTCTCACCTGGAGAAATCCCATAGACAGAGAAGCCTGGCAGGCTACAGTCTATCGGGTCATGGTGAGTCAGACACAACTGAGCGACTAAGCACAGCACAACAGTTTTAATATATACAGAGAATTCCATCCATAGCTCAGTTGGTAAAGAAACCGCCTGCAATGTAGATGACCCCGGTTCAATTCCTGGGGCAGGAAGATCTGCTGGACTTCCATTGATTCAGATTCCATCCAAAAGCAACAGAATACACATTTTTCTCAAATGAACATGGAATACTCTCTTAGATCAATCATCAGTTCAGTTCAGTTACTCAGTCATGTCTGACTCTTTGTGACCCCATGGACTGCAGCATGCCAGGCTTCCCTGTCCATCACCAACTCTTGGAGCTTACTCAAACTCATGTCCATAGAGTCAGTGATGCCACCCAACCATTTCATCCTTGCAATCCAAGAGACTCTCAAGAGTCTTCTCCAGTACCACAGTTGAAAAGCATCAATTCTTTGGCGCTCAGTTTTCTTTATAGTCCAACTCTCACATCCATACATGACTATTGGAAAAACCATAGCTTTGACTAGCAAAGTAATGTCTCTGCTTTTTAATATGCTGTCTAGCTTGGTCATAGCTTTCTTCCAAGGGGCAAGTATCTTAATTTCATGGCTGCAGTCACCATCTGCAGTGATTTTAGAGCCCCAAAAAAATAAAGTCTCTCACTGTTTCCATTGTTTTTCCATCTACTTGCCATGAAGTGATGGGACTGGATGTCATGATCTTGGTTTTCTGAATATTGAGTTTTAAGCCAGCTTTTTCACTCTCCTCTTTCACTTACATCAAGAGGCTCTTTAGTTCTTCTTCACTTTCTGCCATAAGGGTGGTGGTGTCACCTGCATGTCTGGGGTTATTGATATTTCTCCTGGCAATCTTGATTCTAGCTTGTGCTTCATCCAATCCAGAATTTCTCATGATGTACTCTGCATATCATATGCTGATTGATCATGTGTTAAGCAAAAAAATAAGTTTCCATAAATCTAAGATTGAAATCATATCAAGCATCTTTTCCAACCACAAAGATTTAAGGCTAGAAATCACTCACAACTAGAAATTCACACATACATGGAGATTAAACAACATGCTACTGAAAAATAAATTAATCATGGAAGAAACCAGAGAAGAAATCAAAAGATATCTGCAAACAAAAGCAAATGCAAATATAATACACCAAAATCTATATGATACAACAAGAGTACTCTAAGAGGGAAATACATAGAATTGCACACATTCCTTCCTCAAGAAACAAGAAACGTCTCAAGTAAACAATATAATATTTTACCTCAAATAACTAGAAAAAGAAGAACAAACAAAATCCAAATGTTAGTAGAAGACAGGAAATAAAAAAGATCAGAGAGAGCATAAGTAAATGAACAAAGATTAAAATGGATATGGAGAAGATCAGTGAAAGTAAGAGCTACCTCTTTGAAAAGATAAGCAAAGAGATAAACATTTAGCTGAACTGACAAAGAGAAAGAGAGGGATCAAATAAACAAAATAAAAAGTGAAGCAGATATTAAAAATGATACCGTAGAAGTACAAAATATCAGAAGAGATTACTATAAACAATTCAATAATACAGGCAGCCTAGAAGAAATGAATAAATTCATAGAAATATACAACCCACTATGAATGAATCAGGAAAAATAAAAAATCCAAATAAGCCAATCACCAGTAAAAGAGATTGTATAAGTAATCTAAAACTTCCCAATACACAAAATTCCAAGCCATATAGTTTCACTGGTGATTTCTCAAACATTCAAAGAAGGATAAACACCAATCCTCTTGCTTTTTCTATGGTCCAATCAATGTAGGCAATTTGATCTCTGGTTCCTATGCCTTTCTTTATCCAGCTTGAACATTTGGAAGTTGGTTCACGTACTGTTGAAGCCTGGCTTAGAGAATTTTGAGCATTATTTTGCTGGTGTGTGAGATGAGTGCTATTGTGCGGTAGTTTGAACATTCTTTGGCATTGCCTTTCTTTGGAATTGGAATGAAAACTGACCTTTTCCAGTCCTGTGGCCACTGCTGCATTTTCCAAATTTGCTAGCATGTTGAGTGCAGCACCTCACAGCATCATCTGAAATAGCTCAACTGGAATTCCAGCACCTCCACTACCTTTGTTCATAGTGATGCTTCCTAAGGCCCACTTGACTTCACATTCCAGGATGTCCAGATCTAGTCTACTGATCACACCATCGTGGTTATCTGGGTCATGAAGATCTTTTTTATATACTTCTTCTGTGTATTCTTGCCACCTTTTCTTCATATCTTTTGCTTCTGTTAGGTCCATACCCTAACAGAAGGTATGTGTTTATTGTGCCCATCTTTGCATGAAACATTCCCTTGGTATCTCGAATTTTCTTGAAGTGATCTCTAGTCTTTTCTATTCTATTGTTTTCCTCCATTTCTTTGCATTGATCACTGAAGAAGGCTTTCTTATCTTTCCTTGCTATTCTTTGGAACTCTGCATTCAGATGCTTATATCTTTCCTTTTCTCCTTTGCCTTTCACTTCTCTTCTTTTCTCAGCTATTTGTAAGGCCTCCTCAGACAGCCATTTTGCCTTTTTGTATTTCTTTTTATTGGGGATGATCACTCCCTCCAGTACAATATCACGAACCTCTGTCTGTAGTTCTTCAGGCACTCTGTCTAACAGATCTAGGCCAACCTAGACAACATATTAAAAAGCAGAAACATTATCTTGCCAACTAAGGTCCATCATCTAGTCAAAGTGATGTTTTTTCCAGTAGTCATGAATGGATGTGAGAGTTGGACTATAAAGAAAGCTGAGCACCAAAGAACTAATGCTTTTGAACTGTGGTGTTGGAGAAGACTCTTGAGAGTCCCTTGGACTGCAAGGAGATCAAAGCTGTCCATCCTAAAGGAAATCATTCCTGAATATTCATTGGAAGGACTGATGCTGAAGCTGAAACTCCAATACTTTGGTCACCTAATGCAAAGAACTGACTCACTGGAAAAGACCCTGATGCTGGAAAAGATTGAAGGCAGGAGGAGAAGGGGACGACAGAGGACAAGATGGTTGGATGGCATCACCGATTCGATGGACATGAGTTTGAGCAAGCTCCAAGAGTTGATGATGGACAGGGAAGCCTGCCATGCCACAGTCCATGGGGTTGCAAAGAGTTGCACACAACCTAGCAACTGAACTGACAATAGCCAAAATATGGAAAACAGCTTACCCACTCATTGATGAATGAATGAATAAAGGCAATGTGATCCAGGTAACCCTCACTTTTAGAAAGTTTGCTTTCACAGCTTCACTTTCACAAAAGACATACATTAGTACTTGTTTTTGTTATATGGAAAATATCCAAAGAATATATTCAATTTTATGCAAAAAGGTAACCACTTCACCTTTTGCCATTTCTGCTTATGAGGTATTTAACAGGAAAAATCTGCTTTCACATTGGGGAAATCTGCAAATACATATAATGAAATATTTTTCAGCCATTAAAAATGAATGCAGTCCTGCCATTTACAAAAACATGATTGGATCTGGAGGGCATTATGCTATGTGAAAAAGGTCAGAGAGAGACATACAAATATTCTATAGGTGACATCTTAAAAAAGCAAAAGAAAGAAAGGAATAAAAAACCAAGCTCATAGATACAGAGAACAGAATTGTTATTGCTAGTGCTAAGGAAAAGTTAGGGGTTGGGTGAAATGAGTATAAGAGATCAAAACATACAAACTTCCAGTTATAAAATAAATAATTTATAAGGATGTAGTACACAAATTGGTGACTATACTTCACAATACGTATAACCTATTTGAAAATTGTTGGGAGAGTAAAAGTCCTCATGACAAGAGGAAAAGAAAAGAAAAAAAGTTTTCTAACTATATAATGGTGACAGGCAGTATAACAAGACTTACTGTGGTGGTGATTTCACAATATAAATGAATATAGAATCATGTTGTACACCTGAAACCAATATTAAATTATATGTTGAATATACTTAAATAAAGGCTAAATCATAAACAAATTTATATGCAAATGTGCTATCAATAAATTCAACACCATAAATAGTGATGTGAGTTCCAATATGGTGAATAACTTGGGGATAATTCCATGCAGACAGAATTCCCTGCATAGACATTTTCTATACTCATTTTTTTCAACTATGATTTTTATCTTTTTAATTTATAAGTCATTGGCATATTGGAAATACTGACCAAACTGTCATAGACAATGTAATTTTTCCTAGTCAATAGTCTTCCTTTTGACTTTGGTATAATCTTAAAACTCAAATTTTTCATTCTTCAATTTTCAAATATATTTATCTTTTCTTATTTTTCTCTCTTCTTTTGAAAGACTTTTTCTATATTGGGCTAACAGTTTACTGTTTTACTATTAGGTTTTTACCTTTGATCTTCTGAAACCTCAGCTTTGTTAAAGTCTTTGCCAGAGAGAGAAACAAGCATCTCTAATTAAATAACTTAGTTTTCCACTAAAATATACTATTATTTTATCTGTTTGTTAGTTTAAGTCTCTTATGCCTTGATTTTATGTCTGAATTCCTACTGTGTTAAACTAATCTGCTTTTCTACTCTTGTGCCAATGCCATGCCATTTTGATTACAATGATACACTAGTAAGTTTCAGTATCAGGCAAAGCAAATATCCACTTAATATACTTTTAATACCTTTCTTGATTGTTCCAGGACATTTATTCTTTCATATAAATTTGTATATAGTTTTATCTAATTTTTGGAAACCACTGCCTAAAATTGCCTTGAACACATAAAAACAAATTGCTATGTTTATGATGTTTTCACCAAACACCATGAGCAGCTCTCTATTATTTGTCTACCTTTTGTTTTATTCCCTCATTAAAATTATGCTTTGGCTTTCCTTCTTAAATTATGTGATATAATGCATCAAGGCAAAAGTAAACAATGTATAAACATATAATATAATGAAAAAATAAATAGTGAACACTTTTCTAATTGCCATTTAGATAGTATATTACTTAATACTTAGTACTAAGCATTTAGATAGTACATTGCCCAAAAGTTCCCTATCCAATGTGTTTCTTCACAGATACTCGGTTGTGAGCAAAGCTTCCAAGTTCCATCAACCTGCCTGGCAGGCCTCCCCCAGCACATATACCTACCTATATTTTATTGACCTGAGAGGAAGATTGAAGGGAATTGAAACAACTGATACATCTTCTTTTAATCCTCTCCTAAACTTTTTTTGTAAATAAACACTTAGAAAAGGAAGTTTAAATGAACTATTATTAGAGCACAACAGATTTATCTTTTGGTGTTGAGGTAAAATTAATTTTGTTAAATTAAATATTCTTGAAGTACTTTATATTTGCCTTTTAGCTTTACTTTTATTTTTTTTTTTTTCTCTAATTTTATTTTATTTTTAAACTTTACATAATTGTATTAGTTTTGCCAAATATCAAAATGAATCCGCCACAGGTATACATGTGTTCCCCATCCCGAACCCTCCTCCCTCCTCCCTCCCCATACCATCCCTCTGGGCCATCCCAGTACACCAGCCCCAAGCATCCAGCGTCATGCATCGAACCTGGACTGTAGCTTTACTTTTAAATAATATTATTTTCATTTATTTTAATAATAATCCTTAAATGGAAATTCACGATATAAAAAAAAATGTTATAAAAAGTATGTTGGCATGCTTATGTGTATAGGACTACTAAAAATTTTAAATATTACCCAAATTATTAGGCTAAATAGTTATAAAATCAAATAAAAATATATACAGTTGATTAAAATAAACTTTTCTGAAGTAATTCATGTAGCTATCCCACTTATCCACTTCAGTTACCCTGTAAAGATCCCAGGTAAATAATATCAAAGTATCTTAACAATTACTTGAAACAAATGGCATAAAATTACTTTTTTTGAATCCCCACTTTGATGGACCAATTTCTCTATGCCAACATAGAGCAACTGCACAAATTCTAAATGATTTAAAATATAATATGCCCATTGACGAAATATATATAATATACAGTGAAGTAATTACTATAACATACATAGTACTACATTTAGATCAAAAAGAACCTCCAATTTCATGAAGGCACAAAATTTAAGAATATACATTATATTGTATCAAATATTCATCTATAATATGATTTAGCTAAATATTTTATAGATTTTTATGTTCAAGTCTTCTTGTGACCTAAGTTTGACACTAAGTCCCTGTGGAGGCTCAAAAACAGTTTACATTTGAAGCAGTTTTATATTTTATCCTATGTGAAAAATCAGCTTTTCCTTAATTGTCTGTTTGTGTTTGTGTGACACAGAGAGAGAAGAAGAGAAGGAAAGTCAAAAGTAATAGATTATGGAATTTGGGGTAGTGGGAGAGCCAGAATTTGGGGCCTCAATGAGCTCAAGTGGTCAAGAGAAGGAAAAAATGAATAAAGAAATATGTAAGGTCAAAGGAATCTCAAATATGAGAATGTTCTGGAAACACAACCTCAGAACTGTGAAATCCCACTGAAATTTAAATTGATTGATTTTTCTAACTGCAAAGGACTAAAAATTAGGATGTGAAAATGTGAACAAATAAAGTTATCAGTTTTATGCAGTTCTTCTATTTTATTTTTTCTAGTCTGAATTGATTTTGCTTCTCTTACCTCCTTTTATCTCTTCCTGGCTTTTTGCCACAGACACAAAAGGTACAAAGAAAACCAAGTCTAGAATTTTCTCAATGAGTGAGTGTGTGGGAAAGGTTAGGACTGACAGGAATATCTGATGCACACAGTCTGCCCTGAAGTAAAGTAAAATAATTCTGTTAATTTTGAGCTGTATCCCCAGTACCTGCCCAGTATGTGACACATGACAGATGCTCTATGAACTGAAAATGAATCATTGACACTGAATCCAATGTATCCAATTATATTTTAATTGCAACAGAGTCTGAAAATTATCACCACCTTATAAAAGTAGGATGTAAACATGACCAGCCAATGAAATGTTCAGTGGTCAAGGACACAGCAAGGGGGACTGGGATTGATTACTGGCTCTGCCACCCACTACTTCTGTAAACTTCATAATTTACATAAACTTTTTATGCCTCAATTTCTTCATCAGTAATAAAGTATCTGTATCATGTATCTGTATTAGTATCTGTATCATGACCATTTTGTTTCAATTTAAAAGAATATCAAGCAAGTTTTTAGTGTTTAATTCTAACAATTATAATGAATGGTAGTAGGTATTTGGATGATAATCAAAGAACAATTCTGTCATCACAATAGTCCCTGAGTCCAGGATACAGAAATGATTTAGGATATGATTAGGTAAATGGCATACCTTAACCTAGCAACATTATGTGTATCAGTACCTTATCAGGATTATCAAGCAACCATCTCAGCATTCTTTGTCAAATTTTGTTGTGAATGGAAGCAAGCATTTGAATAATCAAAGAATAAACAATTTTAGTTTCATCAGAAGACTAGGAGAATTCCTTCCCACATGCTTTTCACTAAAAAACAATTTAAAATTTAAAATCTATTGAAAATTATTTTAAAGCATTGTTAGTTCAGTATATTATGTATGAGAATAAAAAAATCAAAGTTCTAAATTAAACAGCAAAATTAACTCTATGATGCAGATATACATAAATTGATACATATTTCTAGGTATCAAGTTCTAATTGGCTATAATGCAACTATGACATAAATTACCTGGAGTTAACTTAAACTTCACAAGTTAAGGGCACAGTCCTTCACAAGACTCCCCATTTAACACATAGCTACCATCTCTGGGGTCCCCAGGTTACCAATACTGCTGACCAGTTGTCTACAAGTTCTGGGGTTCCCACTACCTCCTCAGGCTCAATACTTGGCTGAGATGACTCACAGTACTCAGGAAAACATATGATTATAGTTTTGTTATTAAAAAATATAAATAAGAGCCAGCCAAAGGAAAAGATGCATAGGGGAGGTCTGGGAGGGTCCCAGACGCAAAGCTTCTGCATCCTCAGGACACATTACCCTCTTGACACACTGATATCACCAACAAGTAAGCTCATCCAAGCTTCAGATATCCAGAATTTTATTGGAATTTCATTATGGAGGCATGATTGATTGAATCATTGGCTGTGTAACTGAACTCTATCTCCAGTTCCCCTTTCCTTCTAAGGTCAGGATGTCAGGGCTATATTGTGTGGTTCAAAGTCATTCATCTAGTCACCAGGATGGTGTTCTCAGCATGGTCATCCCCCACGATGAAATCATCTAGGGCCCATGATGAGTCATCTTGTTAGCAAAAACTCAGGTGTGGTCCTAGGTGTCCACCTTAACAACATAGGTACTCCTATTGCTCGGGAAATTCCAGGAACCAGAGACAAAGATCAGCCAAATGCTTCATTATACAACACCGGCATTGAATAAAATTGTTCAGCATATCCTTGCATAACCAATGAAAGCCATCCAAATAAAGAAAGTTATTGTTAACATGTTCGACAGCGGATCTTCCTAGCAATTAACAAATTTAGTATTTTTGTTTCATAAATAATGTTATAAGTCCAGGCATTAACTCACTGGAATTTAATCTATCAATTGGAAATCTATCAATTAACATGAGAGTAATGAGTCTTTATAGTTTTTAAGGTTTCTAATCCTGATGACAGATATAAAAGGAAGGCAAGAGTCCAGTTTGACTAAAATTAAGTTTCAATTTTAAAGTTGTATATCATGTTATATTAAAGACAAAAATCACAGTTACAAAGCACCTCTGAGGTACATCCTTACTTTAGTGACACCATTTGGTGTAACTCCTACAAAAAAACGAACCAGCCACTATGAAGGGCTAACTAGAGGGCATATTGTTGTGGGAAGTTGGCCTGTTTTCCAGCTGTGCCAAATTACCCACCCTGCTGCTTGAATCTCAATAAAAGCCTTTCATACCAGATACAGACTTTGGCAAAGTTCACGTGACAAGGTTCCCAGGAATCTTTCCAAGAAGTCAAATATGCCCAGTCTTTATGAAACTCCTTTCACCATGACTGCTAAGAGGGACCCAGGAAACAAAGGGTAGAAGCTATTATAACTGCAGTTGAATCAGGAGGTCACTGCTACAGTTCTTAAGCTGTCATGAAAATAACAGTGAACCCAAATAATCCCCAATAAAGCAAATTTAAGCGTCTGAACAAAAATAAAGAAAAAAGAAAACAAGGTAGTTTTAGTAAACCTGTTTGTCAAAGAATAAGATCAAAGCATCAGGACTTTTTTATATACTACATCTCTCTATTGTAAAAATTAAAAATACAAATGAATTTTTCTATCGCATTAAGTCTTCAAAGAGAAAATCCTAACCTTATCTATAATATGAGTAGCATTACTCCCATTTTGCTGTCTTGTGTTTTTTTTTGAAAGATAAATAATAAAGTTCTTAAGGCACAACCATGAATTGATAGAGTAGAAAACTTGTTTTTAAACAAAGTAGGCTATACAGGTTCTAAAAGAAACCTTAAAAAGACAACAAAACAAATGTATGTTATTCTCCAACTGTAGATAAAAATCTACCCACTGAATTATGCACACTAGGCTGAAAGAACTGGGAAAGAAAACAAACTTATTTGTGAACCCTAAAATACAGAAAGAATCCACATAGAGCCTTTTTATTCTTAATTTTCCTTCAATGAGATTCCTTAGGTGTAGAAATCATTCAATTTACAATTTACATCATATGTCCATTTCTAACTCGTTATTGGTTTCCAAGTACTACGGTAACAAGGTACTATAAATTTAGCAGGCCCAAACAGGACTTAGCATCTTACTAACCTTTCCGGAGGTTACGGGTCGGAAATAGGCTTCACTGAACTAAAATCAAGGTTTCTGAAAGGTCGCATTCTTTCTGAGGCTCTGAGAAGAATCTGAATCTAGGCTTTTTACCTTTCTAGAATTTGCTTGTGTTCTTTGACTCATAGCCCTCTTAGTCCGTATTCAAAGACAGCAAAGGCTAGTTATAGCTTTCTCCCAGGCCATGACTCTGACTCTGCTCTTCCACCTCCCTCTTCCACAGTTTAGGAGCCTCCTAACTACATTGGGAACACCTGGGTAATTTGGGCTACTCTCCACCTCACAGTTACATTGGGCTCACCTAGGTAATCCAGTTATTCTCCTGGACAGAAATTTAATTGACTAACAACCTTAATTCCATCTTTAACCTTAATTTCCCTTTGCCATGTAAACTAACATACTTAAAAGTATCTAGGATAAGGAATACAGGCATCTTTAGGGGTAGGGGATAAAAAGTGTATATACATTAAAGTAGTATAGTCTAGTTTGAAGTGAGAACACAGCAGTTGGAATACCCAAAGCTCCACTTTGGTTCTGGTCCTACAACAAACAAATATTATGATCTTTACCCCTACACCCCCAAAAAAAGAAACCATGGAGCCTCTCTGGATCTTAGCTTCTTCATCTAGTAACTTTTAAAATACACACTAAATATGAAATAGGTAATTAAACTGAGTTCATCTGAGTTATTTACCTGATTAAGGAATTTTAAATTTATCACAGAAAACATAAGATAGTTTCTTAACAAAAGACTTACCTACAGAGTTTCATATCCATGCTATACTAAACTATCTTCCTATTTTCTTAAATTTTATCAGCACTGTAAAACAGTTTGATTGTTAAGTCTTGATTTGTAGTAATTTTGATCTTTGTAAACCTATCTAGAAGTGATTGTTAAGTACATGATATTTCTAAAATTCATTTCATTAAGCACAGAAAACAGCTTCTTATTTCCTAATATACTACCTCTATCATTTAACTGTCTGACCTTCAAAAGTTCAGATTCTTGGTCAAGGCATTCAAATTTTATCTATTAATATGCTGAACAAAAACATGCAGAGCAAGATATAAAATAACTCAAATATCACAAATAGCTAAGATGTAGGGATTCATATATACTTTTTACCATGATACATATTGAAACATAGTTCACTTGATGTAATTAAGTTGCAGTGATTATATGTGTATAGATTTAAAATTTTAAATGACAGAAAGAATGATCTGGGTCTCAAAAACTTTGAGTATTCCAAAAGAATCAAACTAGGTCTTTTGGTCTAAACTACAATTAAAACTTAAATATTTTTCTATTTTACTTGTCAATATTTTTTTTTAATTAAGACTGGACAGTTTCTTTAAAAAGAAAGTAAGCATTTTAAGCGTGAGGAGACAGGGGTGCCTCAATCTTATCAGTATATTAGCCTTTCCAAAAAGCAAATAATAATTGAGTTTGTCCAAAGGACAATATACAACTAGTCTGTTTTGGACAAAATATAATCTACCTAAGATTACAAAACAGGGGAAAACAGAGAATTTCATATATCTTGACAGGAAAAAGAAATCAGTTTAGATCTCTCTATGCCAGCTGTTCCTTTATATTACAACATTGTTTCCTATTTAACATCTATATATCTTGAATAAAATTTTGATAAAGAAATTATTTTGAAAAAGGGTCCACTCAGTTGAATTACCAGTTTTTAAAAATATAGGACCTGCTATTTCCCCATTCGGGATGGTAACAAAAAAGACATATCACCTGTCATGTAATGAATGACTTATTATTTTTTAAATCTATTTCAGTTCAGGACACTAAAAAAGTTTGAGAATGAAATCTTCTCCAGAATTAAAATATGTGAACCAGGTATAACCATGAAAAAGTATTGGTCAAAGACTCCTATTCATACTATTTTAAAAATCATAGACTACTGAGAAGCCAGAAAGAAAATATAACCAAAATACACGTGAAAAAAGCTAAACCTATTGACAAAGTTCAGAATCATAAAAATATTATATAAAAACTAATTAAGAAAATTAGATTGACTCAGACACACATATTTATATAAACATTCTAGGAAGTTTTCCCACAGGAACTATTTTAACAAATAAGTGATAACTGGTTTTTTTTTCCTCTAAATTATTCAGTCATTTTCATTACCATTCATTAAAATTTGCTTATTAATTCTTTAATAAAAATACAAGAATGGTAGTCAGTGATTCAATTTTTTAAATTTCACAAAATTCCACATACCTACTGTACATTCAACAAATCAAGCATTTTGTTTCATAAGACTGAATAATCAGACTTGTTGACATTGACTAAAACAATGGTGACCAGATTCCATAAACCTTGGCTCCCTCTAGAAATGTTTCCTTTCTGCCAAAAGAGAGATCTGTGCAGCAAACCCATACGTTAAGTATTCTAGCAGATATCATCTACTTAAGTTTACTATTTTTTTTTTTTTTAATGAAAAGAAAGTACTAACTCCTGTTTGTAGATTCTGGAGGCACAGCCAAGGCCATAGCTATGGTGATCTAGAATAAGAGTTATATAGGTAACAATGTAACGTGGCCTATTTCTCAATTCTACCTTCCTTAATAGTTAGCAGATGTATTTCTTAAAACCTGGCATGTCTCCTTACTTCAGCTTTAATACCCTGATCATCATGGATAATATGAATGAGTGAATATTTCTCATCTCAGACCACTTGCATCACGTCCTCAGTTTTGTAACCTCTCAGTCTTTCCAGTCTTCATAATACCCTTCAGTGTTCTGTAATTTCTGTAGCCTCATAGTTTTCTAAACAGTTGTGGAGTCTTTTAAACAAACAAAAACTTTCTAATTCCATTTCAAAACACTGAAGATTCAACATAAACTACATAATATTTTTTTCAAAGAGACTATTAATTAAGGATAAAAAGATATAATTTGAGTATACAAGCCCTAATACTAAAATGACATAATTATGTTAAAAAGCAGATGTGTCAGCAATTTTCCAAACAAGTTTGTAACAGAGTTGTTATTTAAGAACCAACTTTGGAAGAGTGGCCAAGTTGGTGGAATAGAAAGACCCCAAGTTCATGCCCTCTCCCTGGTGCACCAAAATTACAACTATTTACAGAGGAGCTGTAGGTGAGAACAACCTGAAGACCAGCATAAAAGACCTTCTACAATTCAATATATACAGAAGGATCCACAATGAGAAGAGTAGGAGGAGTGGATATGTGGACCAAGCAAGACCCATTCCCCAGACAGGTCACCCACAAATGGAATAGTTAATTTGTTACCAGCCAGGGTTCTTGGCCTCCTTAATCAATGGAAATTGATTAGAGCCCAGACAAGAAATTCAGGAAAGGTTTTTTATTGGGGCTTCTACTGCAGCAAGGCCTCTACGAGAACAAGTAGCAGGTTCCCTTGTTAGCTCACTCCCTAATGAGCAGATGAGCTAGTCCGTTGGATGGGGTTGAGAGCAGAGATGTGTCTAGTGGTTGGGCCTGAGATGGGCTTACTTGGTTTGCCACCCCATTGTGGTTCTGAGTGCAGGGGACATGCCTAGTAACCTTTTGCTCCTGACACACTAAGTTGCTCCTAGAAGTGGCAGTTCACCTTTTATGGTCTTTATGTATCTTTAATCCAGAATGGAAAGATGCTAAAGCTGAAACTCCAGTACTTTGGCCACCTCACGCGAAGAGTTGACTCATTGGAAAAGACTCTTATGCTGGGAGGAATTGGGGGCAGGAGGAAAAGGGGAAGACAGAGGATGAGATGGCTGGATGGCATCACTGTCTCGATGGACGTGAGTTTGAGTGAACTCCGGGAGATGGTGATGGACAGGGAGGCCTGGCGTGCTGCAATTCATGGGGTCGCAAAGAGCTGGACACGACTGAGCGACTGAACTGAACTGACTGAATCCAGAATTTGCCATAAGTGCAAATGTATGCAATTATTTTTACTCACTTATAGTTTCTTTGTATTTACTGCACAAGGAGACGTCTGTCCAAGTGCAAGCACAGCTGCTCTGAAGCAAAGGGTCCTATGTCCCAGCATGTTTCAAAATTGCAGAAGTTCTCCACAAGGAGGAAAAAACCTGAATTCTGCTTCAGTTCCTTCCACTAAGCCCACTAGTGGGCCATAAGTAGCAACAAGACCCATTGGAACCCACAACAAGTCATGTCAGGACTCAACACCACCCACCAGCAGGAGAGCACCAGCTCAGAACTCCTAGGCCCTGGAGTCAGTTCAGTTCAGTTCAGTCACTCAGTCATGTCCGATTCTTTGCGACCCCATGGACTGCAGCACGTCAGGCTTCCCTGTCCATCACCAACTCCCAGAGTTTGCTCAAACTCATGTCCACCAAGTCAGCGATGCCATCCAACCATCTCATCCTCTGTCATCCCCTTCTTCTTCTGCCTTCAATCTTTCCCAGCATCAGGGTCTTTTCCAACGAGTCAGTTCTTTGCATCAGGTGGCCAAAGTATTGGAGTTTCAGCTTCAGCATCAGTCCTTCCAATGAATGTTTAGGACTGATTTCCTTTAGGATTGACTGCTTTGATCTCCTTGCAGTCCAAGGGCCCCTCAAGAGTTTTGTCCAACACCACAGTTCAAAAGCATCAATTCTATGGCATTCAGCTTTCTTTATAGTCCAACTCTCACTTCCTTTCATGACTACTGGAAAAACCATACTCTGACTAGACAGATCTTTGTTGGCAAAATAATGTCTCTGCTTTTTCATATGCTGTCTAGGTTGGTCATAGCTTTTCTTCCAAGGACGAAACCTCTTTTAATTTAATGCCTGTGGTCACCATCAGCAGTGATTTTGGAGCCCAAGAAAATAGAGTCTGCCACTGTTTCCACTCTTTCCCAATCTATTTTCCATGAAGTGATGGGACCAGATGCCATGACCTTTGTTTTTTGAATGCTGAGTTTTAACACAGCTTTTTCACTCTCCTTTTTCATCAATAGGTTCTTGGGTTCTTCTTCACTTTCCTCCATAAGGGTGGTGTCACCTGCACATCTGAGGTTATTGATATTTCTCTGGACAATCTTGATTCCAGCTTGTGCTTCACCCAGTCCAGCATTTCTCATGTTGTACTCTGCATATAAGTTAAACAAGCAGGGTGACAATATACAGCCTTGATGTACTCCTTTCCCAATTTGGAACCAGTCTGTTGTTCTATGTCAGGTTCTAACTGTTGCTTCTTGACCTGCATACAGGTTTCTCAGATGGAATTTCTCTGGAATTCCATCTCTTGAAGAATTTTTCAGTTTCTTGTGATCTACATAAATGCTTTGGCATCATCAATAGAGCAGAAGTTTTTTTTAATGGAATTCTCTCATTTTTTCTATGGTCCAGTGGATGTTGGCAATTTGATCTCTGGCTCCTTTGCTTTTTCTAAATCCAGCTTGAACATATGGAAGTTCTCAGTTCACGTACTGTTGAAGCCTGGCTTGGAGAATTTTGAGCATTACATAACTAGCATGTGAGATGAGTACAATTGTGCAGTAGTTTGAGTATTCTGTGGCATTGCCTTTCTTTGGGATTGGAATGAAAACTGACTTCCAGTCATGTGGCCCCTGCTGAGTTTTCTAAATTTGTTGGCATATTGAGTGCAGCACTTTCATAGCATTATCTTTTAGGATTTGAAATAGCTCAACTGGAATTCCATCACCTTCACTAGCTTTGTTCATAGTGATGCTTCCTAAGGCCCACTTGACTTCACATTCAAGGATGTCCAGATCTAGTCTACTGATCACACCATCACGGTTATCTGGGTCATGAAGATCTTTTTTGTATAGTTCTTCATTCAGTGTATTCTTGCCACCTCTTCTTAATATCTTCTGCTTCTGTTAGGTCCATAACATTTCTGTCCCTTACTGTGCCCATCTTTGCATGAAATATTCCCTTAGTATCTCAGATTTTCTTGAAGAGATCTCTAGTATTTCCCATTCTATTGTTTTCCTCTATTTTTTGCACTATCACTGAGGAAGTCTTTCTTATCTCTCCTTGCTATTCTTTGGAACTCTGCATTCAGATGCTTATATCTTTCCTTTTCTCCTTTGCCTTTCACTTCTCTTCTTTTCTCAGCTATTTGTAAGGCCTCCTCAGACAACCATTTTGCCTTTTTGCATTTCTTTTTCTGGGGGATTGTCTTGATCACTGCCTCCTGTACAGTGTCACAAACCTCTGTCCATAATTCTTCAGGCACTCTGTCTATCAGGTCTAATCCCTTGGATCTATTTGTCACTTCCACTGTATAATCACAAGTGATTTGATTTAGGTCATACCTGAATGGTCTAGTGGTTTTCCCTACTTTCTTCAAGTAAGTCAAATTTAAGTCTGAATTTGGCAATAAGGAGTTCATGATCTGAGTGACAGTCAGCTTCCAGTCTTGTTTTTGCTGGCTGTAGATTCTCCATCTGCAGAGATCCTCCATCTTCGGCTGCAAATATAATCCATCTGATTTCGATATTGACTATCTGGTGTTGTACATGTGTAGAGTCTTCACTTGTGTTGTTGGAAGAGGGTGTTTGCCATGACCAGTGCGTTCTCTTGGCAAAACTCTATTAGCCTTTGCCCTGCTTCATTTTGTACTCCAAGGCCAAATTTGCTGGTTACTCAAGGTATCTCTTGACTTCCTACTTTTGCATTGCAGTCCCCTATGATGAAAAGGACATGTTTTTTGTATATTATTTATATAAGGTCTTGTAGCTCTTCATAGAACCATTCAACCTCAGCTTCTTCACCATTTTTGGTTGGGGCATAAACTTGGATTATTTTGATACTGAATGGTTTGCCTTGGAAACAGAGATCATTCTGCCATTTTTGAGGTTGCATCCAAGTACTGCATTTCAGACTCTTTTGTTGACTATGAGGGCTACTCCATTTCTTCTAAGAGATTCTTATCCACAGTAGTAGATATAATGGTCATCTGAATTAAATTTTCCTATTCCAGTCCATTTTAGTTCACTGATTCCTAAAATGTCAACGTTCACTCTTGCCATCTCCTGTATGACCACTTCTAATTTACGTTGATTCATGGACCTAACATTCCAGGTTCCTATGCATTTTGCTGTTTACAGCATCAGACTTCACTTCCATCACCAGTCACATCCACAACTGGGTGCTGTTTTCACTTTGGCTCCACCTCATCATTCTTTCTAGAGTTATTTGTTCACTCTTCTCTAGTAGCATATTGGGCACCTACCAACCTGGAGAGTTCATCTTTCAGTGTCCTATCTTTTTGCCTTTTTATACTGTTCATGGGGTTCTCGAGGCAAGAATACTGAAGTGGTTTGCCATTCCCTTCTCCAGTGGACCACATTTTGTCAGAACTCTCCACCATAACCCGTCCATCTTGGGGGCCCTACACAGCATAGCTCATAGTTTCACTGAGTTACACAAGGCTGTTGTCCATGTGATCCGATTGATTAGTTTTCTGTGATTGTGGTTTTCATTCTGTCTACCCTCTGACTGATAAGGATAAGAGGCTTATGGAAGCTTCCTGATGGGCGAGACAGCTGCAGGCAGCAGAAGGCGACCAGTGTGCAGTGCCCGCTGCACTTGCCCATGGTTCCAGCAGCCAGTTCACCCAGACCCAAATCCAGCTCTGCTGGGACATGACCGCACAGGCCACTGGGCAGGAACCAGCCAAGTCAGGGAGCAGCTCTTCTTAACTTCACACCACAGTAGTTGACTCAGTCCCAACAGAAGGGCCCACTTAGCCCACACAGGGGCCACCCCTAGAGCATGTATTTCTGGTGAGCAAGGGAGACTGTGCCTCTGGGCCCCATGAAACATTTCCTATGTAAGACTAATTCTAACCAACAAGACTGGGAAATGTATCCAACCTAACTAATATACACAAATAAGCACAGAGAATTGGGCAAAATGAGGTGACATACAAGGGAACTCTCAGTTTGACTTTTCAGCACAAAATTTGCAGGCCAGAAAGGAGTGGCACAATATATTTAAAATGATGGGGGAAAAAAAACTACAACCAAGAATACCCACAAGGTCATCCCTCAGATATGAATTTAAGAAGACCGAGAGCACTTCAAACATCTTCTCCAACCATGACATTATGAAACCAGAAATCCATTATATGAAAAACTGCAGGAAAAAAACAAACAAACACATGGAAGCTTAATAATATTCTACTAAACAACCAATGAATGGATCACTGAAGAAATCAAAAAGAAAGTATAAAATAATTGGAGACAAATAAAATTGGAAACAAAATGATCAAATATCTATAAAATACAGCAGATGCAGTTCTAAATGGGAAGTTATGTTGATACAAGCCTACCCCAGGAAATAAGAAAAAAATCAAACAATCTAACTGCACAGATAAAGGAAAATAACAATAACAAATGCAGAAGCAGCAAAAAAGAAATAATAACTATCAGAGCAGAAATAAATACTGTCTAAAAAAACACACAGAAAAGATCAATTAAACTAGAACTGGTTTTTTGAAAAGATAAACATAATTGATAAGCTTTTAGCCAGACTCATCGAGAATAAAAGGGAGTGGGCACAAGTCAAAAAGAGATGCTACAACTGACTCATAGAAATGCAAAGAATCATCAGAGACTATTACAATTATATGTCAATGGACAATCTAAAAGAAATGCATAAATTCCTAGAAATGTACTGTCTCCAAAGACTGAATCAGCAAGAAAACAGAAAATATGAACCAAACAAGTATCAATAATAAAACTGAATCGGCAATTAAAAAAAAAAAAAAAACCTCCCAACAAAAGTCAGTGACCAGGTGGCTTCATAGGTGAATTATACCAAACATTATAAAGAGTTCTGCTTCACAAACTATTTCAAAAAATGTGCAGAGGAAAGAATTCTTCAAAACTCATTCTATGAAGTGACCATGATCCTGATACTAAAACCAAACAAAGATATCACACACACACACACACACACACACACACAATATTACAGGCCAATATCACTGATGAACATAGATGCAAAAACTCCTGAACAAAATCCTAGCAAACTGAATCCAGCAATACACTAAAAGGGTCATATATCATGATCAAGTGGGATTTATACTAAAAATGCAAAGATGTCTTAATATACACAAATAAATCAATGTGATACACCACATTAACAAACTGAAGAATAAAATCCATATGGTAACTCTATTTTTAGTTTTTCAAGGAACCTCCATACTGTTCTCCATAGTGGCTGCACCAATCTACATTCCACCAGCAGTGGAGGAGGCTTCCTTTTTCCCCATACTCTCTCTAGCATTTACTATTAGCAGGCCTCTTCATGATGGCCATTCTGACTAGTGAAAGGTGATACCTTATTGTAGTTTTGATTTTCTTTTTTTGAATAATTAGTGATGTTGAGTATCATTTCATGTGCTTCTTGGTCATCTGTATGAGTTCTTTGGAGAAATGTCTCTTTAGGTCACCTGCCCATTTTTTGATTTGGCTGTTTTATGTTTTTTATATTGAGCTGTATGAGCCGTTTCTATATTGGGGAAATCAATCCCTTATTTGTAAATATTTTCTCCCATTCTGCAGGTTGCTGTTTCATTTTGCTTATGGTTGGTTTCCTTTGCTATGCAAAAGCTTTTAAGTTTAATTAGGACCCATTTGTCTATTTTTGTTTTTATTTCCATTACTCTAGGAGATAGATCCAAAAATATAGTGCTGCTATTTATGTCAAAGAGCATTCTGCCTGTATTTTCCCCAGCAGTTTTAGAGTACCGAGTCTTAATTTTAGGTCTTTAATCCATTTTGAGTTTATTTTTGTATGGTGTTAATGGCACCTCACTCCAGTACTCTTGCCTGGAAAATCCCATGGACAGAGGAGCCTGGTAGGCTGCAGTCCACGGGGTTTCGAAGAGTCAGACATGACTGAGCGACTTCACTTTCACTTTTTACTTTCATGCATTGGAGAAGGAAATGGCAACCTACTCCAGTGTTCTTGCCTGGAGAATCCCCGGGATGGGGGAACCTGGTGGGCCGTCTATGGGGTCACACAGAGTCGGACACGACTGAAGCGACTTGGCAGCAGAAGCAGCAGATAATTTGTTAATGTCATTTTTGTACATGTAATTGTACAGTTTTTCCAGCACCACTTCACTGAAAAGACTGTCTTTTCTCCACTGTATATTATTGCCTCCTTTGCCATAGATTAAATGACCACAAATGCACAAATTTATTTCTAGGATTTCTATCCTGTTTCATTGATCTGTAAGTCTGTCTTTGTGCCAGTATTATACTATTTGGCTTTGTAGTATAGTCTGAAGCTAGGAAGTATGATTTTTTCAGCTCCATTCTTCTTTCTCAAGATTGTTTTCACTACTTAGGGTATTTTTTTGGTTGTTTCCATACAAATTTTAAAATTTTTGTTCTAGTTCTGTGGAAAATGCCATTAGTAATTTGATAAGGATTGCACTGATTGTCTTGAGTAGTATGGTCATTTTAACAATATTGATTCTTCCCATCCAAAACCACAGCATATTTTTTCCATCTGTTTCTACTGTCTTCTATTTCTTTCATCAGATTTTATAGTCTTGAGAGTAGACTAGGCCTACTCTCGTTTTAGGCCTTTTATCTCTTTAGGTAGATTTATTCCTAGATATTTTACTATTTTTGATGTGATGGTAAATGGGATTGTTCCCTTAATTTCTCTTTATGATCTTTAATTGTTAGTGTATAGAAATGCAACATTTTGTATATTAACTTTGTACCCTGAAATATTACTAGATTTATTGATGAGCTCTAGTAGCTTTCTGATAGCATCTTTTGGATTTTCTATGTATAGCATCATGTCATCTGCAAACAGTGACCATTTTATTTCTTCCTTTCCAATTTGGATTATTTTTATTTCTTTTTCTTCTCTGCATGGTTAGTATTTCCAAAGCTACATTGAATAAAGTAGCATGAGTGGGGCATCCTTGTCTTGTTTCTGATCTTGGAATGCTTTCAGCTTTTTATCATTGAGTATGATGATCCAGCAATCCCCTTCCTGAGCATATATCCAGAGAAAACTCTAATTTGAAAAGATGTATGCACTTCAGTGTTCACAGTAGCACTATTTACAATAGCCAAGACATGGAGGCAACCTAAATGCCCATCAACAGAGGAATGGATAAAGATATGGTATGTATGTATGGGTGTGTGTGCATATATATGATATTTATGTAAATATCATAGAGAAATTCCACACAATGGAATACTGCTGCTGCTGCTAAGTCGCTTCAGTCATGTTCGACTCTGCGCAACCGCAGAGATGGCAGCCCACCAGGCTCCCCCATCCCTGGGATTCTCCTGGAAAGAACACTGGAGTGGGTTGCCATTTCCTTCTCCAATGCATGAGAGTGAAAAGTGAAAGTGAAGTTGCTCTGTTGTGCCCGACTCTTAGCGACCCCATGGACTGCAGCCTACCAGGCTCCTCCATCCACGGGATTTTCCAGGCAAGAGTACTGGAATACTACTCAGCCATAAAAGAGAATGAAATAATGCCACTTGCAGCAACGTGGATGGACCTAGAGACTACAAGTGAAGTAAGGCAAACAAAGAATAAAACACCTGAGAATAAAGTTAACTAAGGAGGAGAAGGGGACGACAGAGGATGAGATGGCTGGATGGCATCACCGACTCGATGGATATGAGTCTGGGTAAACTCCGGGAGTTGGTGATGGACAGGGAGGCCTGGTGTGCTGCAATTCATGGGGTCGCAAAGAGTCGGACACGACTGAGCGACTGAACTGAACTGAAGGAGTTATAAAAATCTGCACTCAGAAAACTAAAGGATACTGTTGAAAGAAATTTAGGAGTACACAAACAAATGGAAAGACACAGTCAGCTCATGGACTGAAAGAATTAACATTGTTAAAATAAACATACTACCCAAGGCAATCTACAGACTTAATACAATCTATATCAAAACACCAATAGCATTTTCACAGAACTAGAACAAATTATTCTAAAATTTGTGTAGGCTTACAGTAATACACTGAAGAAACAAGAAAAATACCAAATAAACAACCTAACTTTACATCTAAAACAACTAGGGAAAGAACAACAACAACAACAAAAACTTCAAAGTTAGTAGAAGGCAACTAAATCATAAAGATCAGAGCAGAAAAAAGTGAAAAAGAAATGAAGGAAACAATATTAAAGCTTAATAAAACTAAAAGCCAGTTCTTTGATAAGATAAACAAAATTGACAATTAGCCAAACTCATCAAGAAAAAAAGGGATTTAAACAAATTAGAAGAATCCAGATTGGAAGAGAAGTAAAACTCTCACTGTTTGCTGATGACATGATACTATACATAGAAAACCTCAAAGATATTATCAGAAAATTACTAGAGCTAATCAGTGAATTTAGCAAAATCACAGGATACAAAACCAATACACAAAAATCACTAGCATTCCTTTACACTAACAATGAAAAATCAAAAAGAGATATTAAGGAATCAATCCCATTTACCATTGCAATAAAAATAACATACCTAGGAATAAACCTACCTCAGGAGACAAAAGAGAAGTAAACAGAAAACTGTAAGACATTCATTAAAGAAATCAAACACAACATAAAACAGATGGAGAGATATTCCATGTTCCAGGGTTGGAGAGAAGCAAGTGACAGAGGATGAGATAATTGGATGGTATCATCAACTCAATGGATATGACTGAGCAAGCTCCATGAAATAGTGCAGAACAGGGAAGCCTGGCGTGCTGCAGTCCATGGGGTCACAAAGAGTCGGACACGACTTAGCAACTGAACAACAGCAAGGAAGTGTCAAGGCTCTATTTCTGAATCATGTTTTTCAGCCTTCACAGTGACATATGAACACATTGTGATGCAAAAATAGTAACTTATAAGGCATCTGTATTTTTAGAAGGGAAATCTCCCCTCCAGTGTGATCTAGTGAAACTTGAATTCCAGCTGAATATTTTTTCTTTTCTTTCCAACTGTCATTCACTACTATTAAAGAGATAAAAATGACTTAATTAAAAATTGACTTACTTTAGGAAAAATATATAAAATAATACTGGCATATTCTAACCTGGCACTCCCAGAATGTTATTAGGGGGAAATTTGTGCTATAGAAAAGTTTTTATTTTCCCCACATAATCAGAAACACTGTACCACTCCATAAAAGCCAAATTCTCCTCTCTCAGTTGTGAAAAACTGACAAAATAAGTAAAAAGAGAATCTTTATAAAAGCATTTTGAGTGACAAATACTAATTCTGTTGTGAAATTGAAAAGACTTAAAAGGCTAAAACTATACTGAGAAGCTCATAAACAATTCATCTTAAATCAAGATATACATAGACTTAATTTTATGCTTTTTTATAATAAGAATATCAATATTTCCTATATTTCAAAAAATTCATTGCTACTTCAAAATTTAAATATTTGGGTCTCATCCAAAATACTCCAAGTAACTAGTTTACTAATTAAATAAAGTTAATCAAATCCTTGGGAAAGTAATACAGCTTTTCAAATCTTTTATTTTTTTTAATTCACAAATTAAAGTTATTTTCAGAACAAACTGAACATAAAAGATATTTTAACTTGGGAGATGTTTTATTCATCAATACATACCTAAGACCAGAGCATGATACATAGCAAGCATTCAAATTTTTTATTAAGTTGATGAATCAGTTAGATGGATGTTTATGAGTGTGTATATAAATTCATTAACCTAACTTTCATAAAACTTGATGTATGACTGCTGCTGCTGCTGCTGCTGCTGCTAAGTTGCTTCAGTCGTGTCCAACTCTGTGCGACCCCATAGACGGCAGCCCACTAGGCTCCTCTGTCCCTGGGATTCTCCAGGCAAGAACACTGGAGTGGGTTGCCATTTCCTTCTCCAATGCATGAAAGTGAAAAGTGAAAGTAAAGTCGCTCAGTCGTGCCCGACTCTTAGGGACCCCATGGACTGCAGCCTACCAGGCTCCTCCATCCATGGGATTTTCCAGGCAAGAGTACTGAAGTGGGTTGCCATTGCCTTCTCCGATGTATGACTATTTCCCTGTAAAATAATGCAAATAAGCACCCCAAAACATATTAGACCATGCCCCAGGTCACTGTGTTGATGGAATTTGAAGTTGAAAATTCTCACGCAAACTGTGTGATTTGCTAAAACATATTGTTAAAAATTCAGGTTTTGTTTTTTGATGCCAGTTGGGGGGAAATGTCATTTGAAGTTTTGAACTGAGCTTTATCTTGCACATATGAATTAAATTACATTTTCTTGGTTTCAGATGAATAAACACATTTCCCCAATGGCGTTGTGCCAGCAGAATAATACACCTGGAATATGTTAATTCTCTTAATGACCTCACAGTCTGTCATAATAGGCTAATCACCTCCAGACAACAAGATTAGCATGATTTGTACATTTGGGAAAAAAAGTCCTTAAATGCCAGCTTATTATTATTGAAATTCATCTCCTTATTTATTACTTTAAGGTCTGAATTTGTAGGACAGTCTTTTCTCCCATACTTCTAATTGTTTCTTATTTTCTGATATTACTTAATCATTAGGTTGGTTTGACATGCCCTCTTAAAACAACCTTTAGAATTGTATGACATTCTTTAAAACACTGGAGAAAGGGGCCTATATGCATGTTTAGTAATTCAAGTCAAGCTAGTGGCACCACATATGTTTTCTGTTATGATATGGTTACAATTTTACATGCAGAAAATGTGGAATATATGTATTTTTTCAACTCTTTTTATCCACATCCTCTAAAATTTTTACCCCCCTGACACAATCTTATACTTAACACTACCTAGAGAGTTGAGCCAAAACAATCAATTCCTTTATTTTTGTCCCATCATAACCAAAGATTTCACTTGGCAGCAGAATCTATATATAGGTTAGAGTTTATTATACCTACATAAAGTAGTAAACAAAGTATCTGTTCCCTGATTCCTTCTTACCTAATGTGCTCTATATTACCTTAAATAAGAAATTAATATACTCAATGTGGCCTTAATTATTTGACATCTATATGCAAAAAATGAAACAGAATTAGAATAGGTTGGAAGTGTAATTCAATAGATTTACCCATTCTGAAACCTAAGCTATGCATATATGCAAATTGCACACTATTTCAAATAGTTATAAACAGTTTATAATTGCTTCAGGGCTTGCTTGAATCAGTCAGCCAAGTTAAAGCCATATTACTTAGAGGAAAAAATGATGATGAAAGAGACAATCCACAGATATTTTGCAATTCTTAGAAAAGTCCATTTCATTTTTGGTTTGTTAACCAGACCCAATGACTTGTCACAAAATAACAAATATTTCTACAAGTCTGGAGTTCTAGAGTAGCTGCTAATTTTACTCCAAGTGATGTCAGTGTCAGTCAATAACAATTGCAAGAGTTTGCCATTTATAAAGAACCCAAAGGAATCAGCATCAAAGGGCAAGACAGAATTGGCGTTCATTTTGCTTGATACATTAAGCATTATATTGGGGCCTGTAATAAAGTCTAAGGGCTTCCCCAGTGGCTCAGTGGTGAAAGAATCTGCTTGCAATGCAAGAGCCACGGGAGACACAGTTTCGAGCCCTGGGTCAGGAAGATCCCCTGGAGAAGGGCATGCCAACCCACTCCAGTAGAGAATCCCATGGACACAGGAGCCTGTCAGGCTACAATCTATAGGGTCACAAAGAGTCAGACATGACTGAGCTTAAAAAAAAAAAAAAAAAAATTTTAGGCTCTAAAGCTTGTTGACTGTCCTGCTGGATCACTAATGTTCCTTGCTTTCAAGTTATTCTCCACTAATCCTATCATCGGAGAAGGCAATGGCACCCCACTCCAGTACTCTTGTCTGGAAAAACCCATGGATGGAGGAGCCTGGTAGGCTGTGGTCCATGGGGTCGCTAAGAATCAGACATGATTGAGCGACTTCACTTTAACTTTTCACTTTTCACTTTCATGCATTGGAGAAGGAAACGGCAACCCACTCCAGTGTTCTTGCCTGAAGAATCCCAGGGACGGGGGAGCCTGGCAGGCTGCCCTGTATGGGATCGCACAGAGTCGGACACGACTGAAGCGACTTTCGAGCAGCAGTAGCAGCAATCCTATCATATAAAAATAATAATAAAAATAGTAATACTCTGAAAAAGAACACCCTAGACAAAAGAACTTAGGAGAGAAATATACATTTTTCCACATGTACTAAAGGGATAAAATGCATGCAGTCACAATTGAGAGTGATTTTAACACCAGATAGCCTTTTTATTGTCAGTTCTGTTGGTTTCTTGAAGTGGCTATGATATTGATATCTTACAAAGTGGCTGATTAAATAATTTCCTGAAGTGGCTATGATTTTGATATTCCTGTATCCAAATGGAATTATACTAGACCTGCTCAATATCTTCTTGTCCATTGGGTTAGTAAAGTATTATAAGTAGTTAACTTCTGGGGAAAATTCTAGTGCTATTTTTTTTTAAAGGCCACAATCCACAAGTAGATTATTTTGAAGACTCCATATGTCTTGACATAACATACTAAGCAATACAGTTTAACATAAGAAGCTTGGGCTCTGAAAACCTGCAGGTCTATACACAAATGTCAACTCTGCCACTTTCTAATTTGCAATTCCAATCAAGTTATTTAACCCTACTGAATTTAATTTTCTCATCAGTTAAAAAAAATGGGTGGAAGAGAATATGAGAAATGGAATGTCTCATTTGGAACCTTTTTTCTCTGTGTTGCTGATACATTACTTTCTGAATTTTAACTGCCACCTGGAGACTGGAATCTAGCAAAGAGCCTGTATCATGGGAGGCGCTCAACTAATTTTACTTCCTTTTCCTGAGAAGTCATTAAAATTAATGGCTTAATTATATCACCACATCATTACCTACTAAAAGTATCAAAATGTTAAATCAATCAAGAGTTGGCCAACTTGTCACTCGAATGAGTTTGAAATGAACTGATTTACATGAAATCACTGAGTTCCCAGCCACACCAAGAGATTTTCCTAAATCCTAATTTGCAGAAGAAAACTAAATGATCAGGTTCTACAAGAGAAACAAAATGAACTCTGGCTTCAATGCACTGGGCAGTTACATAGTAATAAATCGAGTGATCTTCAAGAACAGGGATCAACAAACTTTATGCGAAGACTGGATGCTAATTATTTTAGGCTTTGCACACCATATGGTCATTGTTGCAACTTACTAGACTCTGCCTTTATAGTACAAAATCAGCCACAGGTAATAGGTAAACAAATGGGTAAGGTTGCATCACAAAAACCTTTATTTACAAAAATTGGTGGTGGCCCAGATTTGACTCATAGGCTGTAGCTTTCCAACTTGTGTTCAATATTGATGATGTCTCAACACTCCACCAATTGTCAGTTACACAATTCCTTATATTCCTAATATTGCCTATCAGTCAGCAAGATTACCACAACTATATGTACAGATTTAGAGAACATATTAAAGGAATGTCTTAAAAATTAGATATAGGGACTTCCCTGGTGGTCCAATGGTTAAGACTTCACTTTCCAATTGCGGGGCGTATGGGTTTGATTCCTGATTAGGGAACTAAGATCCCATATGACTCAAGGACAAAAAACATAAAAAAGAAGCAATATTGCAACAAATTCAATAAAGACTTTAAAAATGGTCCACATCAAAAAAATATTTAAAAATAAATAAACCAAAATTAGGTATAAATTCTAATAATATTCATCTTAAAAATGTTTAGTAGTAAAATATAGGAGTGGACCAAGAAAGATGGCTAAATTTACAAATAATAGTATGATTCCTATCTATCATAAAAAACCAATATTAAATATTTTCTAACCTTGGAAAAGGCAATGGCACCCCACTCCAGTACTCTTGCCTGGAAAACCCCATGGACAGAGGAGCCTGGTGGGCTGCAGTTCATGGGGTCCCTAAGAGTCGGACACGACTGAGTGACTTCACTTTCACTTTTCACTTTCATGCATTGGAGGAGGAAATGGCAACCCACTCCAGTGTTCTTGCCTGGAGAATCCCAGGGGTGGGGGAGCCTGATGGGCTGCTGTCTATGGGGTCGCACAGAGTCAGACACGACTGAAGCGACTTAGCAGCAACCTCAAAGGCCATATTCTAAATCTCCAGACAATCAAGAGGGCATTCCAAATAATAATTTGCCATAAACTGGTATGCCAGTTATCAGTTACAGGTTATGCAAATAACCAGTCAAAAACACAGAAAATTGTCACTAGGTAACTACAGTAGCTGGAAATACATAAAAACCAAAACAAAATATTTTTAATCTATCCACCTACTTGCAATAGGATTAAGTCCAAGAATTAGAAATCACTGGTTTTACAAATGTAAAGGAATTTTTAGATGTTTGAACAAATGGAAAGAAGAACAAAGATATTGCAGAACATTTGGTAAGCCTCCCCCACAAAACATGCTTCAAACCACAGAATTTGAAAACAAAGTAGAAAGAAGCAAAAGACTGTTATGTGAAGATATTTGAACAGTTTTCTTCCATTGCACACTACAGCTCTTTCTAAAGATCAACATTAAAATAACCACCCGATGTTTCCCAATGGGTCAATAAGCTCACGTATGAGATTGTGAATTTAGAGGCATGAACAATATATTAGTCATCATTTCTACAAGTCAACAATAAAAATAATATAGGTATATTTGTTAAGAACAGTAGGTTCTAAGCAAATTATTTAAATACATTTAATAATCTACTAGCCTTAATAGGGTATAGAAATCACAAAGTTTCTCATTATGTTACTCTCTCAAAATCCACTCATTTAAATAGCAGGATATTCCCTAAAAGTGTAAAACTCTTCTTGTATCCCACTGTGATGTGCTGCAAAGACCAGAGTTCTTATGAGAAGACTGGAGAATTCAGAAGTGCACCATTTGGCCATTCAAAGCAGGCTCCTGCCCCTCTTAATTAAACGAATCCCTCAGCACTACACAGGCAGGCTGCTTTCCAGGATAGAAGAGATGTCACACAGATGTTTCCAACAAAATTTCCAAAAGTTCACCTTGCTGGGAAAGAATGACTCCATACAAAGTAAGAATTTTACCAATCCTGTAAGAATGAACACAAGCAAAAGGGCTGGAATTTGCCTCTTTTTAAAGGAAAACACATACGCAACGTACAACCAGACACGTATTCAGAATGTCCAGATGTCTTCACCGTGCAGGGGAATAATTTTTAAAACTCCACAGAAATAAGAAGAGGCACTGAGAGAATGATGAGAAGGTGTTGCAAATATGAGAAGTGAGAATACACAGACCTCTCTTGGATTGCCAACTTGATTAGCTCTTCTCCTTTACAGAAAGATGCTTTAGTCATTGACATGCCAAAGAAAGGACCCAAAATTATGCCTGATTTCTGGTCAAAGGTGAAAGAAAGAAATGCCAAGAAGACATATTCTTACAGAAGAGACATGTGAAACAAGGCAGTAAAGATAGGTTTTATAGATCTGCAGTACAGAAGACGAAATCCGGTGTGGAATGGATCATGTCTGCTTGTGAATTTTAATGCGGATGATGGAACAAGAGGGCATACATAAAAATTAGGGAAAATCTGATTTGAAACAGATGTCGTGCATCCCTTCATTGCAAAGAGTCATAAATGAATGTATGGAATATCAGATAGGAAAAAAAAAAAAAGCCGTCCAGGTGAAGAACACTGACTCTGTTAAAAAAAAAAAAAGCAATTGCATATCATTCCAGGTTAGTAGAATTATAATGAATTAGGAGTCTTCACTGGATGACTACAACTAATTTCTTAAATTTGAATGCTACTTAATTTTTGGTTTTATCCCTTCAGAATACAACAAAGGTATTCATTATTAACACACGAAGATAAGAAAGCCCAGAATCAACACATGGACAAGATTCTGAGTTTCTGATTTGGAGTCTGTAGCTCTACAGTCTTGGCGTTACCATCTCACACAGTGAATTTGGAGAGTTCCAAGTTGTAAAAAATCAGATTATTTTGAAGACTAGAGTTCTATAACATATTGTATTTTACTTTTTTAAAGTAACCAAGGAGAATAGCACTTTAACTGCTGCTACATTATAATACAGCAATTCTCTTGAGCAATTTTTGTTTTAACAGACACATGAAATTGAGTTGCTGAAGTTTTCTTACTGGCTGCTAGAAATTTTAGAACCATATTTCAGCACTAACTCAAAGCAACTGAGTAACTTTTGACATAATCATATCTGTCCTGTGCTTACTACCTCTCCATTTTATGTCATTTCCCTAAATGGTTTTAGTTTTTCTCTTGCAAATTTTTAGCATATTCTAATTTGTTCTATTTTACACAATTTTTAAAATCACTTTAAAATGATTTGAAACAAAAAGAAATACAATTAATTAATTACTTAGATCCTTCCTGTACAGCTGTACAATAAAACATGAGAGCCCAGATTCCTCCCATAGTTTAGCTCAATTCAGTTCATACTGATCTTTATACAAGACATCCAGAACATTTCATTTATTGGATAGCCAACATCATCCTCTCATTTCAAATGAGCCTATACAAAGACGTTCAATGAATACAAAACAACAAAGTAAACATCAAACCTATAGAATGAATACAGAAACAGAATTCTCTGAAAAAAAAAATCTCATTTTATAAAACACCTGTGAATCCATGCTTATGGGATTCAGAAAGTGTCCTTGCCCGAGTAGCTCCCATCTCAGTGTCTCAGCAATAACTCTTGCTTTCAATGTCATGGTGCTAAACTCCCAACCCTTGTCAGAATCCAACATTTGATACATACATTTATAGTCATTGAAACCAGCATGGGTATATGGTGGTACAAGTGTTATGGAATGCAAAGGAAGGAAAAATCCCTGGTTCCTTCTCTGTAGTGCTACCATTTTTCTTCTTTCATTTTCACACTTCTTACCACAGGCGCACTTTCCTACAAGTCACAATCAGGAAACTAAGGCCACACAACCCTGGTGGTACCCAGTGAATTCTCTCCTCACTTCAGTTCAGTCGCTCAGTCATGTCCGACTCTTTGTGATCCCATGAATCGCAGCACGCCAGGCCTCCCTGTCCATCACCAACTCCAGGAGTTCACTCAAACTCACGTCCATCAAGTCAGTGATGCCACCCAGCCATCTCATCCTCTGTTGTCCCCTTCTCCTCTTGCCCCCAATCCCTCCCAGCATCAGAATCTTTTCCAATGAGTCAACTCTTCACATGAGGTGGCCAAAGTACTGGAGTTTCAGCTTTAGCATCATTCCT
>NW_011495026.1:5042719-5043218 GCF_000754665.1 Bison bison bison | reverse complement strand
AGTTCAAAAGCATCAATGCTTCAGTGCTCAGCTTTCTTCACAGTCTAACTCTCACATCCATACATGACCACAGGAAAAACCATAGCCTTGACTAGAAAGACCTTTGTTGGCAAAGTAATGTCTCTGCTTTTGAATATGCTATCTAGGTTGGTCATAACTTTTCTTCCAAGGAGTAAGCGTCTTTTAATTTCATGGCTGCAGTCACCATCTGCAGTGATTTTGGAGCCCAAAAAATGAAGTCTGACACTCTTTCCTCATCTACTTCCCATGAAGTGATGGGACCGGATGCCATGATCTTCATTTTCTGAATGTTGAGTTTTAAGCCAACTTTGTCACTCTCCTCTTTCACCTTCATCAAGAGGCTTTTTAGTTCTTCTTCACTTTTTGCTATAAGGGTGGTGTCATCTGCATATCTGAGGTTATTGATATTTCTCCCGGCAATCTTGATTCCAGCTTGTGCTTCTTCCAGCCCAGCGTTTCTCATGATGTACTCTACATA
>NW_011495026.1:5034174-5042317 GCF_000754665.1 Bison bison bison | reverse complement strand
CAGTTCTAACTGTTGCTTCCTGACCTGCATATAGGTTTCTCAAGAGGCAGGTCAGATGGTCTGGTATTCCCATCTCTTTCAGAATTTTCCACAGTTTATTGTTATCCACACAGTCAAAGGCTTTGGCATAATCAATACAGCAGAAATAGATGTTTTTCTGGAACTCTCTTGCTTTTTCCATGATCCAGCGGATGTTGGCAATTTGGTCTCTGGTTCCTCTGCCTTTTCTAAAACCAGCTTGAACAACTGGAAGTTCATGGTTCATGTATTGCTGAAGCCTGGCTTGGAGAATTTTGAGCATTACTTTACTAGCGTGTGAGATGAGTGCAATTGTGCAGTAGTTCGAGCATTCATTGGCATTTGATTGCAAGTGTTTGGGAGTGAAAAGAGATTTTTAAAAGGCACATTGTGATTGCCTAGATTCTGAAACTGTCATATACAATATCCTGCCAAAATCTACATTCCTTGTGTCTCTTCCTTAACAATCTTAATAACCCCAGGTATTAGCATTTAATCAGTTTACTTCATCTCAGCAAAATAAAAATTACAAATATAGCTTAATAAAAGGAACTCCACCTGCCAGGTAGCTGTGTACTAAACCAAGGTTTCAGAGTTTTCAGTTTCTTATATACTTATCAAATTTCTCATTTGTTTCCCATTGGAGAGAATGTCATTATCTACAACAAAACTTATTTTTAATAAGCTTTTTGAAATGGACATATACCCATGGGACAAAGGGACAATAAAATGAAGAAGGAGGGGAAAACGACTTCAGAAAGGGATCACTCTGATTCAGGGGAGCATTTTCAAAACACAAACACATTTTTTTCTCTCCCCTACCTCCCAAATTCTGAACTACTCATTTTTTCCTATGGGATGGGCTAAGAAAGGGAGAGAAGTTCATAGTTTTATCGATTCTTCTTAAGGTTCTATGAACTAATTAGTGTTTTAACCACTGTTTACAAAGCCACTGGGTGTACTCCATCTTTGATATTTAGAAGCTCTAATCTGAATGTGTCATTATTTCAACCAACCAGATGAACCATCTTTTCTGAGAAGGTGGTGTGAGGGACAAAGAAACAGTAACATATAAATCAAAGGAAATTGATGGGTTTTTCTATTGTTAAGGCTCAGTTGACACAGAGAAAAGAATATTCTAATCATCACCTATCTGATCATAAAAACATTACTCCTGGATAGTCTCTGTTAGGAAAAAGACTGTGTCAACATTATGTTCTGGAGGACAATAGATAAAAAGATTTTTACTGAAAGTATACTAGTAAACTATCCATTCAATGGAAAACAGTCAATTCTTAGACTAATGTTTCCAATTCACAGATTCTTAATCTATCAGATACAAATTCAACACCAAGAGCAGTAACTCCACACAGTATATAGCACTTTAGAGTTCAAAATACAGTGTAAGGCAGATTATCTCTTTTAATCCCACAAAAATCTGTTTTATTATTTTAAGTTACAGATATAGAGACAGGAAAAATAAAATTCGGAGAGGTTAAATGACTTGCCCCTGTCATTCAGGGAGGGACACTATCAGGTCTCTGGTTCCTAGTCTAGTATCTTTTGCTCTACCTCCTGGAGGTTAATGCTAATTTCATCAAGTCAATACATTTTCAACAAGGTGTTGCTGTTGTTTTTCAGTCACTAAGTTGTGTCTCACTCTTTGTGACCCCATGGACTGCAACCCACCAGGCTTTCCTGTCCCTCACTATCTCCTTGAGTTTGCTCAAATTCATTGAGTAAGTGATGCTATCTAACCATTCTCATCCTCTGCTGCCCCCATCTTTTGACTTCAGTCTTTCCCAGCATCAAAGTTTTTTCCAATGAGTCAGCTCTTCACATCAGGTGGTCAAAGTACTGGAGCTTCTGCTTCAGTATCAGTCCTTCCCATGAATATTCAGAGTTGAATTCCCTTAGGATTGACAGGTTTGATCTCCGTGATGTCCAAAGGACTCTCAGGAGTCTTCTCTGGCATCACAATTTGAAAGCATCATTTCTTTGGTGCTCTGCCTTCTTTATGGTCCAACTCTCACATCCATACCTGACTACTAGAAAAAACATATAGCTTCGACTATACAGACCTTAATGTGCAAAGGGATGTCTGACAATATTCAGTTGTTTCTCTGCAGGCTGTTTTCTTCATCTAAACATTATGTTCCTCCTGGTATCTCTTTGACAATAAATTATAAGAACTCCAAAGTCACAGTTAGGCTATACATGGAAATCTACAGGAGGGATGTGGGAGTCATGAACTAAGTTCTCCTGTCAGTCTCCTGAGAGCATCAGAAAGAAGCACTGAGGCTCTAATTAACAAACAGGAACTGACAGATGTTCTTATGGCTTGCATCTAAATTAGCACAAACGATGCCTTATGCTGCCAAAATGAAAATACATCCTTTTTAGTATGCCGTACAATTAAATAATTTCTAAATATTGTTAAGGAGCTAAAAATAAGAATAAGTGACCAATGCTGTGACAGTGTAACAAACAGGGCTTAGTTTTAAGATAGATCAGATGTAAGTTGTGGAGCTTGCCAGAGCCATGAAAGAATGTATTCTCTTCACTAGTGTCAACAACTTATTTTATGAGCAGTTACTCACCAGAGGGTCAGGCACCATTAAAGTCAATATAAAACTCCAGAAAGGGGCTTCTTCTCTGGCACATGCTGTATTACTCCTCAGGAATATAGTGGCGATTTAAACAAACCTATACAATTCAATTTCAAAACAAGTGAGCTTAAACTAATATAATCTCTTATGGAAGACAGTAATATCTGTGCTTACCTATTACTAGTTTAGAATAAGCTAAGATTTCTATATTACTTCAATTGTTTATATGCCTTTAGCTGTAGAGACAGTATCATCTTACTCTCAATAAAAATAGAAAAAATAGTCATTAATAAAATAGTGGCTCAACAGCGTGTTAATCAATAAAAGTATGAAAATAAAAGAAAAATCTTCACTAGCCTGTGTCATTGTAAAATCTAACAAAGTTGTTCTTAAAGTGCATCCATTAAAAAAAAAGGTGAAAAAGAGGGAAGAGAAAGAGGAGAAAGAGAGGGAAAAGGAAAGCAACTGAACCTACAACTAGATGAACTACATTTCTTTTAAATATGTCCTGAGTAATTATTCAAAGAATAAAAGGGAGCTTTTAGGAGAAATAACTATAGCTCTTCAACCACAAAACAACAGTATATGTCTCCAGACTATTTGTTTATGAATAATTCAGCTTTTATCACCAAACATGCTTGATCATTTCAAGTGTGAAGCCCATGAAATGTCATTTCAATTCATTCTTCAAGTGTCTTCTTGGCAGTCAGAGGACAGAATTATAGGATTAAGAGGTCTGGCTATATATAAAACAAGGCAGAAACATTAAAAGCTCTTCTTCAAATGCAAGACTGATGTAATGATTTTAATGAGTTGCATAGTATTGTTCTTCATTCTTAGGAATGGATTATATTTCTGGAAACTGACTTGCCTGATTAGGTTTCATCCAGTCTCTCTGGATTTTGCTGCTGAATACAGTCATTTCTATCACATGAACAGCAGGATCCAGGCATCTGCCTCTTTATTGTGGCTTCCATGGTATTATTGTTGAATGTGTGAGCCAGTAGGCTCTTGCTGAATGAAGTGCACAATTCAAATCATAAAGTTTTTCATACACCAGAGAACACTTTGGAGGCAACCCAATGGTGAAATACAATTTCTATCCCAAGGAGCTATTTGCTACAGACCCATAAGGCACAAAAAGCATAAGCTTTAAGAACAGTGTTCTCAAAGTGAAGTCTGGGGACCAACTCCTTCAGAATCATCTACAATGATGAATAAAAGGAGATTCTTGGGTATCTCTTTAGATACATGCAGTCGTATTCTTTATAGGCAAATCCCAAGCATGTACACAAGTTTGCCCGATGATCCTAAAAATTTAAAAGCCACTGTTTTTAAACCTATGCCTGCCCTAAAAAATAAAGTCTTAATTTTTAACGTTATTCCAACTTTTTCTCAGTCCTAAAGTCTCTTTTAAAATTTTATTTATTTATTTATTTTTGACTGTACCGGGTCCTTGTTGCTGTGCAGGCTTTTCTCTAGTTATGGAGAGTGGGGCTACCCTCTCATTGTGGTGTGCAGGCTTCACAATGGATGGCTTAGGGCATGTGGGCTCAGTAGTTGTGATTTCCGGGCTCTGGAGAACAGGCTCAATAGTTGTGGCATACAAGCTTAGTTCTCCCATGGCATGTGGGATGTTCCTGGACTAGGGATCTAATCTGTGCCTCCTCCATCGACAGGCTGATTCTTTACCACTGAGGAAACAGGGAAACCCTGTTTTAAAGTTTTGAGTCCACACAACTCTCAGTTTGCAGTGACGGTCCCCTGAAGAAGACTTATGTAGCACTTTTTTGAATAGGACCAGTATCTTACTACAGGCTGTCATGTAACCCAAATGAGTAGGGTATAACAATGCTGGGGAAATGTCCCAGTAAGGATGCCAGACATAAGACTTGAATGAAATAGGTTAATTCTTATGGCATCAAGAGAAATCATGGCATAGAGCTTTTCAAAAATATTATACAACATATAATATGAATTTCAGTATTCTTATTGACATTTCTTTCCCAAACTAGATTGTAGTGCCAATGGCACAGTTGAGACATACACACACAGCATATGTTAGAAAAACAGTTGCTTTTCTGCCATATCCACACTTGCCACATATCCTGGAACTTATTAAAATTCTGTTGAAGTGGTCAGACTGTTCTTAGCATGCTTGTTTTTTCTTGGGGAAATCCATTGACCTTTCAATGAGGAAACATTCAGTTACCACGCTATTCCTGGTTTAAAAATAATCTGCAAACTCTGCCTTGTAAACACTTACAGATAGACCACAGAAGTCCCCAGAGCTACCTTGGAAGCAGACCAAATTTATCTCAAACATATCTTGTTCATGTAAAATAAATATTGAAACCATTATTCCAGAGAAACTATTTTTCTAAACCAGTTGCTTTTCCAACTGAAAGTCAAAGCATCATCATGGAGGTTGGAAACACAAATGAACATGTTTGGTGAAATTGCCAGCGCAGAAGAGGGATGGAAGGCACAGTTGCCTGCCTCCTCTTTTGACTAGAAGAGGCCTTGTTGCTCATCTTCACTGGCTCTTGGAGAAAAATGCCTAAATACAGAGCTGAGCTCTAATCTAGGGTTATTCTCCTATACTTTCCCCCTCCCTTCAATATTTCCTCTAGAGTGGGGTTGCAAAAATATGGCCCATGGGGGTAACACATCCTTCAACTAGTTTTTGTAAATAAACTCTTGCAACACAGCCATGCACACTTATTTACACATCATCTATATTGCTTTCCCATTACAAAGTCAGAGCTGAGTAGTTGCAAAGGGACCCTAGGGCCCACAAAGCTAAAAACATTTATTGTCTAGCCTTTTACAGATAAAGTTTATCTAACACTGATCTAGAGGATACTTATTGTTGTCTCAGTAGTGGTTATTCTCAAACAGAGGTAGATAGAAGCAGAGGTGATGAATGCCCAGCATGATACAGGTGGAAATTTCATATGAATATTATTCCAGGAAAAAATAGATTATCTTCAAAACAATGTCTATTCTTAACAAAATGATTTATTCTAAAAGTGAGAATTTAACTGAACTGCTGTGATGAAAATGAAGTCAGGAATAACCAAGATAAAATAGTGATTGTAGAAACACTAAATCCCCAAACCTTTCTCCCTTTACTACAAATGCCCTTTACTGCCGTATGCTTGATCTTGTTAGATGAGTAACTTCTCTCCTAATTTTGCCAGATAAATACCAACACTTAATCATTTCTTCATGCTCCCCCACATTCCCTCATTCATTTACTCACTCAGCAAGTATCTAATGAGGACTTATGATCAGTCAAGCCCTGTGCTAGGCACTTGGCACATGATGACCAACATATGAACACGGGTCAGCCTTCACAGAAAGCTTTTCAAGGTGCACATTTTGAATGAGATGGTCTTATTTTTGAACTTACGAATAAAGAGAAAGGAATCAAACCCATAACTGTCTTTTATTCCCAGATTAAGTATATTATTAGGTTGGCCAAAAAGTTCATTTGGTCTCTTTTCCATAACATCTTAGGGAAAAACCCTAATGAACATTTTGGCCAACCCAATATTATGCTATGATATACAATGAGGCAATGAAACTTAGTGCAAAATATCCACTTATAATATAATAGTATAGATTACTGCCATTACAATTTCCATATCATGACTTTTTATTATAGTAATCTAAATTGTATGTTTTATTAAAAACTTTGGTAACCCTACTCACAGAGCTAAATGAAGGAGAAATTCAAACAAGAAAAATTTTAAGTGCAACAGTGTCCAATGTGTTCTAGAAGACATGAAATACAGAGCTCTATAGAAGCAATATGGTAGACAGTTGGGGGAGAGGTGAGGCCTGATAGAGATAATAGAAAAAAAAACAATAAAGAGGAAATGAAGAAAGGAGAGGATAATAATCATATATGGTCATGTTGACCATGTAAACAAAATAGATGTTTTCTTTTGCTGTTTTTAAATTGAGATAAATGGGAAGCAATTAGAAGTTTTAAATAAGGAGTACCACAATCACATTTTTCTGTAGACTTTAGAAGAATGATGATTGAGGCTACTAAAATCTCCTGGAAAGGTAGTTTAGAAATTCAAGAAAGAGCTCATGGAGGCTGATCTATGGTGACATTAGTGGTGATGAAAAGAAGTAGAGATATTCAGAAGGCATTAAAATCAACAGAAAATGATAATTTTTCAGATTTGGGAATTGAATGAAAAGGAGAAAATCAATGAAGAATAACTTAGTTTTTTTGCCTTGCCTAGGTTGTGCTGGCATGTGCTATGATTGGAATCACAGAGGGGGAGCAGGAAGTGATAACAGACGGCAAGTTTAATTTGGAATGCTTAGTGTCTAGTACCTGAGGAACATGCATTTGCAGAATATGCATCTGAGTAGAGACACCTGAGGCTCAGGAGAGTGGAAATCAGGATGAATCATCAGTCTATCAATAATGATTGAGACAGTCAGAGTGGATGAGATTACCCAGGTTGTATATTTAGAGTGAAAGAAGAAGAGCCCTGAACAGAATCTATCAGATAGAGTATAAGAATTACAAAAAAAAAGTTAAGAAGGTGTGGCTAAGTAGACTAGAGGAAAAATATGTTGATCTTTGAATCATAGGACTCAAAATAAAATGCTTCATAAAGAAAAGAATGATTGATAATATCATATATTTCTGGAAAACAAATCAGATCAGAGCAGTCGCTCAGTCGTGTCCGACTCTTTGCAACCCCATAAATCGCAGCACGCCAGGCCTTCCTGTCCATCACCAACTCCCGGAGTTCACTCAGACTCACCTCCATCAAGTCAGTGATGCCATCGATCAGCCATCTCATCCTCTGTTGTCCCCTTCTTCTCTTGCCCCCAATCCCTCCCAGCATCTGAGTCTTTTCCAATGAGTCAACTCTTCGCATGAGGTGGCCAAAGTACTGGAGTTTCAGCTTTAGCATCATTCCTTCCAAAGAAATCCCAGGGCTGAGCTCCTTCAGAATGGACTGGTTGGATCTCCTTGCAGTCCAAGGCACTCTCAAGAGTCTTCTCCAACACCACAGTTCAAAAGCATCAATTCTTCGGCGCTCAGCCTTCCTCACAGTCCAACTCTCACATCCATACATGACCACAGGAAAAACCATAGCCTTGACTAGACGAACCTTTGTTGGCAAAGGAATGTCTCTGCTTTTGAATATGCTATCTAGGTTGGTCATAACTTTCCTTCCAAGGAGTAAGTGTCTTTTAAATTTCATGGCTGCAGTCACCATCTGCAGTGATTTTGGAGCCGAAAAAAATAAAGTCTGACACTGTTTCCCTGTTTCCCCATCTATTTCCCATGAAGTGATGGGACTGGATGCCATGATCTTCATTTTCTGAATGTTGAGCTTTAAGCCAACTTTTTCACTCTCCACTTTCACTTTCATCAAGAGGCTTTTGAGTTCCTCTTCACTTTCTGCCATAAGGGTGGTGTCATCTGCATATCTGAGGTTATTGATATTACCTCCTGGCAATCTTGATTCCAACTT
>NW_011495026.1:5033544-5034074 GCF_000754665.1 Bison bison bison | reverse complement strand
CTTGTGCTTCTTCCAGTCCAGCATTCCTCATGATGTACTCTGCATATAAGTTAAATAAGCAGGGTGACAATACACAGCCTTGATGAACTCCTTTTCCTATTTGGAACCAGTCTGTTGTTCCATGTCCAGTTCTAACTTTTGCTTCCTGACCTGCATACAAATTTCTCAAGAAACAGATCAGGTGGTCTGGTATTCCCATCTCTTTCAGAATTGTCCACAGTTTATTGTGATCCACACTGTCAAAGGCTTTGGCATAGTCAATAAAGCAGAAATAGATGCTTTTCTGGAGCTCTCCTGCTTTTGCCATGATCCAGCGGATGTTGGCAATTTGATCTCTGGTTCTTCTGCCTTTTCTAAAACCAACTTGAACATCAGGAAGTTCACGGTTCACATGCTGCTGAAGTCTGGCTTGGAGAATTTTGAGCATTACCTTACTAGCGTGTGAGATGAGTGCAATTGTACGGTAGTTTGAGCATTCTTTGGCATTGCCTTTCTTTGGGATTGGAATGAAAACTGAACTTTTCCAGTCC
>NW_011495026.1:5033193-5033444 GCF_000754665.1 Bison bison bison | reverse complement strand
TTTTGAGTTCCTCTTCACTTTCTGCCATAAGGGTGGTGTCATCTGCATATCTGAGGTTATTGATATTACCTCCTGGCAATCTTGATTCCAACTTGTGCTTCTTCCAGTCCAGCATTCCTCATGATGTACTCTGCATATAAGTTAAATAAACAGGGTGACAATACACAGCCTTGATGAACTCCTTTTCCTATTTGGAACCAGTCTGTTGTTCCATGTCCAGTTCTAACTTTTGCTTCCTGACCTGCATACAA
>NW_011495026.1:5030265-5033093 GCF_000754665.1 Bison bison bison | reverse complement strand
TTCCAGGATGTCTGGCTCTAGGTCAGTGATAACATCATCGTGATTATCTGGTTCGTGAAGATCTTTTTTGTACAGTTCTTCTGTGTATTCTTGCCATCTCTTCTTAATATCTTCTGGAAAACAAATAAGACCTAAAATACATTCCTTAGATTTACTGTCATTAACAATTATGGTAACAGCACTTAGGAAAGGGGCACAAGCTATTTTACAGAAGCCTGAGAAATCAACAAAGAAGTAAAGTGCAGCAACAAATTTAGATAATGCTTTTTATGTTTAGCTATGAAGGACAAGAAAGATAGGAGAGTAGGTAGAGAGAAACATTTGGAGGAAATTATGACAATAAGAGATCATAATGAGGCTTCTAGACAGTAGCTATCACTATTGTATTTCTTAAGCTGGTGGTTGGTCACACAGCTGTGTGAATTTCTAATAATTAAGCTGAACTTTGTGTTTTGGGCACTTTTTGTTTGTTTATTATATGCCAGCTTAAAAAGTATATATATAAATAGTTTTAAACCATAAAAGGAATATAAAAGTAAATCTAACAAAAAGTCTGCAAAATGTATGTGACAAAAATTGTAAATATTCATTGAAAGCTATTTTTTAAATATTCTTTATTTGGAAAGGCATAATTATGTGTTTTGATAGGGGTACCAAGAATAGTTGAGATGAAAATTTTCCCAAAATGAGCTATGCATGCTAAGTCACTTCAGTCATGTTCAACTCATTTGCAACCCATGGACCATAGCCCATCAGGCTCCTCTGTCCATGGGATTCTCCAGGCAAGAATACTGGAGTGGGTAACCATATTATAAAGGCTTAGAAACAAGAAAAACAGGCCTGAAAAAAAAAGATGGGATTATTTCCCTTGCCAAATATTGAGATTCATAAATACCACAGATATAAGGTATAAAGATAAAAATGTAAGTGAAAAGAGATAGAACAGAAATAAATCCAGACATATATGTGTCATCTGACATTGTAGACTGGTGAGGAAATGACTGACTATTCAAAAAGATGCTGGGAGACTTGTTACTCATTTGGAAAAAAGAATAAAAATATATGATCATTACTTCACACTCTACACAAAATATAAGCCCCAGATATAATAAGCACTTTACTTTTATAAAATAAAATCTATAAGCCTTCATTTGACAATTAGGATAAGATCTTAATGAGACTGGGGAAGGAAAAGATCCACTAATGATATAAAATATTTAGTCATAAAGAAAGTAATAAGTTCAGTTACATTAAAATGATTTAGTTAAAAGTATTTTCTCTTCTTTAAAATACACCATGAAGAGAATAAAGAGAAGCTGTTGCCTACAAGAAAAAATTTTCAGCATCTATAAATAAGGATTAGTATTCAGGACATGTAAAAGTTCTTATTATCAAAAACAAAAGACAAATAACCCAAATAAAGCTTGCAGTAGACATAAACAGACAATTTATAAAAAGAAGAAACAGATCATGAACATGAAAGTGTGTTTATTCTTGTTAATAATCGGGAAATAACAATTTAAAACCACAAGAAGGTAGAGTTTCAGGTAAAAATTTTAAACTGAGTCAATGTCAATTTTAGAAAAAAGGTGGAACATGAGAACTTGTCCACCTAATCACTGCTGGAGTGTGGGTAAACAGGTACAAACATTTTGGAAAATATTTGCATTTAAAGTTGAGCACATGTATATGTAGCAACTCTATAATTATATTCCTAACAGAATACCTTACATCTATATGCTGGCAGATTTGCACAACAAGATGCACAGCACCACTGGTTCCTAACAATCACAAATGTTTATCAAAACAAATGCACCACAAAACCTATTGCTGTTATGTGGTTATGTGAGTCATATGGAGCAAAGAAACAAATTGCAGTATTCAGGAAAATTAGAGATACCTAGGGAACATTTCATGCAAAGATGAGCTCAATAAAGGGCAGAAATGGTATGGAACTAACAGAAGCAGAAGATATTAAGAAGAGGTGGCAGGAATACACAAAAGAACTGTACAAAAAAGATCTTCATGACCCAGATAATCATGATGATGTGATCACTGATCTAGAGCCAGACATCCTGGAATGTGAAGTCAAGTGGGCCTTAGAAAGCATCAGTACGAACAAAGCTAGTGGAGGTGATGGAATTCCATTTGAGCTATTCCAAATTCTGAAAGATGATGCTGTGAAAGTGCTGCACTCAATATGCCAGCAAATTTGGAAAACTCAGCTGTGGCCACAGGACCAGAAAAGGTCAGTTTTCATTCCAATCCCAAAGAAAGGCAATGCCAAAGAATGCTCAAACTACCGCACAATTGCACTCATCTCACACGCTAGTGAAGTAATGCTCAAAATTCTCCAAGCCAGGCTTCAGCAATACATGAACTTCCTGATGTTCAAGCTGGTTTTAGAAAAGGCAGAGGAACCAGAGATCAAAATGCCAACATCCGCTGGATCATGGAAAAAGCAAGAGAGTTCCAGAAAAGCATCTATTTCTGCTTTATTGACTATGCCAAAGCCTTTGACTGTGTGGATCACAATAAACTGTGGAAAATTCTGAAAGAGATGGGAATACCAGACAACCTGACCTGCCTCTTGAGAAACCTGTATGCAGGTCAGGAAGCAACAGTTAGAATAGGACATGGAACAACAGACAGGTTCCAAATAGGAAAAGGAGTTCATCAAGGCTGTATATTGTCACCCTGCTTATTTAACTTCTATGCAGAGTACATCATGAGAAACGCTGGGCTGGAAGAAACACAAGCTGGAATCAAGATTGCCGGGAGAAATATCAATAACCTCAGATATGCAGATGACACCACCCTTATGGCAG
>NW_011495026.1:5029108-5030165 GCF_000754665.1 Bison bison bison | reverse complement strand
CACCCTTATGGCAGAAAGTGAAGAGGAACTAAAAAGCCTCTTGATGAAAGTGAAAGTGGAGAGTGAAAAAGTTGGCTTAAAGCTCAACATTCAGAAAACGAAGATCATGGAATCTGGTCCCATCACTTCATGGCAAATAGATGGGGAAACAGTGGAAACAGTGTCAGACTTTGTTTTTTTCAGCTCCAAAATCACTGCAGATGGTGACTGCAGCCATGAAATTAAAATACTCTTACTCCTTGGAAGGAAAGTTATAACCAACCTAGATAGCACATTCAAAAGCAGAGACATTACTTTGCCAACAAAAGTCCGTCTAGTCAAGGCTGTGGTTTTTCCAGTGGTCATGTATGGATGTGAGAGTTGGATTGTGAAGAAAGCTGAGCACCAAAGAATTGATGCTTTTGAACTGTGGTGTTGGAGAAGACTCTTGAGAGTCCCTTGGACTGCAAGGAGATCCAACTAGTTCATTCTGAAGGAGCTCAGCCCTGGGATTTCTTTGGAAGGAATGATGCTAAAGCTGAAACTCCAGTACTTTGGCCACCTCATGCGAAGAGTTGACTCATTGGAAAAGACTCTGATGCTGGGAGGGATTGGGGGCAGGAGGAGAAGGGGATGACAGAGGATGAGATGGCTGGATGGCATCACTGACTCGATGGACATTTGTCTGAGTGAACTCCAGGAGTTGGTGATGGACAGGGAGGCCTGGTGTGCTGCGATTCATGGGGTCGCAAAGAGTCAGACATGACTGAGCAACTGAACTGACTGAACTGATATTCATACACTAAAATTCTAATGAATGATATACTACTATACATAGCATCAAAAGTGAATCTTGAATAATTTTGAACAAAAGATATAAGGCATAGATAGACACATAATACATTACAATTCCATTCATAAAGTCAAACCAGTAAACAAAACATACTGTTATGGAATATACATGTCAGTTCAATTCAATTCAGTCACTCAGTCGTGTCCGACTCTTTGCGACCCCATGAATTGCAGCACGCCAGGCCTCCCTGTCCATCACCAACTCCCGGAGTTCACTCAGACTCAC
>NW_011495026.1:5028035-5029008 GCF_000754665.1 Bison bison bison | reverse complement strand
CCAACTCTCACATCCATACATGACCACAGGAAAAACCATAGCCTTGACTAGATGGACTTTTGTTGGCAAAGTAATGTCTCTGCTTTTGAATATGCTCTCTAGGTTGGTCATAACTTTCCTTCCAAGGAGTAAGTGTCTTTTAATTTCATGACTGCAGTCACCATCTGCAGTGATTTTGTAGCCCAGAAAAATAAAGTCTGACACTCTTTTCCCATCTATTTCCTATGAAGTGATGGGACTGGATTCCATGATCTTCGTTTTCTGAGTGTTGAGCTTTAAGCCAACTGTTTCACTCTCCTCTTTCACTTTAATCAAGAGGCTTTTAGTTCCTCTTCACTTTCTGCCATGAGGGTGGTGTCATCTGCATATCTCAGGTTATTGATATTTCTCCCGGCAATCTTGATTCCAGCTTGTGCTTCTTCCAGCTCAGCATTTCTCATGATGTACTCTGCATATAAGTTAAATAAGCAGGGTGACAGTATACAACCTTGACGTACTCCTTTTCCTATTTGGAACCAGTCTATTGTTCCATGTCCAGTTCTAACTGTTGCTTCCTGACCTGCATATAGGTTTCTCAAGAGGCAGGTCAGGTTGTCTGGTATTCCCATCTCTTTCATAATTTTCCACAGTTTATTGTGATCCACACAGTCAAAGGCTTTGGCATAGTCAATGAAGCAGAAATAGACGTTTTTCTGGAACTCTCTTGCTTTTTCCATGATCCATCGGATGTTGGCATTTTGATCTCTGGTTCCTCTGCCTTTTCTAAAACCAGCTTGAACCTCAGGAAGTTCACAGTTCACATATTGCTGAAGCCTGGCTTGGAGAATTTTGAGCATTACTTTACTAGCGTGTGAGATGAGTGCAATTGTGCGGTAGTTTGAGCATTCTTTGGCATTGCCTTTCTTTGGGATTGGAATGAAAACTGACCTTTTCCAGTCCCGTGGCCACTGCTGAGTTTTCCAAATTTGCTGGC
>NW_011495026.1:5027422-5027935 GCF_000754665.1 Bison bison bison | reverse complement strand
AAACATACTGTTATGGAATATACATGTCAGTTCAATTCAATTCAGTCACTCAGTCGTGTCCGACTCTTTGCGACCCCATGAATTGCAGCACGCCAGGCCTCCCTGTCCATCACCAACTCCCGGAGTTCACTCAGACTCACCTCCATCGAGTCAGTGATGCCATCCAGCCATCTCATCGTCTGGCATCCCCTTCTCCTCCTTCCCTCAATCCCTCCCAGCATCAGAGTCTTTTCCAATGAGTCAACACTTTGCATGTGGTGGCCAAAGTACTGGAGTTTCAGCTTTAGCATCATTCCTTCCAAAGAAATCCCAGGGCTGAGCTCCTTCAGAATGGACTAGTTGGATCTCCTTGCAGTCCAAAGGACTCTCAAGAGTCTTCTCCAACACCACAGTTCAAAAGCATCAATTCTTTGGCACTCAGCCTGCTTCACAATCCAACTCTCACATCCATACATGACCACAGGAAAAACCATAGCCTTGACTAGATGGACTTTTGTTGGCAAAGTAATGTCT
>NW_011495026.1:5013379-5027322 GCF_000754665.1 Bison bison bison | reverse complement strand
CTCTGGTTCCTCTGCCTTTTCTAAAACCAGCTTGAACCTCAGGAAGTTGACAGTTCACATATTGCTGAAGCCTGGCTTGGAGAATTTTGAGCATTACTTTACTAGCGTGTGAGATGAGTGCAATTGTGCGGTAGTTTGAGCATTCTTTGGCATTGCCTTTCTTTGGGATTGGAATGAAAACTGACCTTTTCCAGTCCCGTGGCCACTGCTGAGTTTTCCAAATTTGCTGGCATATTAAGTGCAGCACTTTCACAGCATCATCTTTCAGGATTTGGAATAGCTCAAATGGAATTCCATCACCTCCACTAGCTTTGTTTGTAGTGAGGCTTCCTAAGGCCCACTTGACTTCACATTCCAGGATGTCTGGCTCTAGGTCAATGATCACATCATTGTGATTATCTGGGTTGTGAAGATCTTTTTTGTATAGTTCGTCTGTGTATTCTTGCCACCTCTTCTTAATATCTTCTGCTTCTGTTACGTCCATACCATTTTTTTCCTTTATCGAGCCCATCTTCGCATGAAATGTTCCCTTGGTATCTCTAATTTTCTTGAAGTGATCTCTAGTCTTTCCCATTCTGTTGTTTTCCTCTATTTCTTTGCATTGATCACTGAGGAAGACTTTCTTATCTCTCCTTGCTATTCTTTAGAACTCTGCATTCAGATGCTTATATCTTTCCTTTTCTCCTTTGCTTTTCGCTTCTCTTCTTTTCACAGCTATTTGTAAAGCCTCCCCAGACAGCCATTTTGCTTTTTTGCATTTCTTTTCCATGGGGATGTTCTTGATCCGTGTCTCCTGTACATGTAGTTAGACCCCAAATAGAGAAAGGAACAGAATGTTATCTGGGAGGGTAACAATGGCATATATTTTATTTCTTAAGCTAGATGATGGATACATGAGTGTTACTTTCATGTTACAATTTTCAGCACATATGAATTTATGCAGTCTTTTGTATAATGTATTTTCTAAATGTTTTCAAGGAAACCAATATATGTATTAAAAGATATGAAATATTTGATGAGAAAAATCTAACCAATAGATTTTATCTGCCACTTTGAAAATTTAGAGATTGTTTTAATTCCTCAATTTAAGAAAGGGTATGTTGTACTGAGCTAGGAAAAAAATAAGTCTAACAAGAATGGTCATAGGGAAAAAAATAACTTAAAAAAACTCTAAACAAGGTAAAGTAGGGAGGATAAAGGGAGTCCTAAAACCTTGAACAAACTGTTAAAGAAAATCAGTTCACTGTTTTCAGTGTGTCACTATGTGACCCTCAAAAGTATAATGAATTAAAAATTCAAACTAGATACACAGATAAAGATTAAATGGCTATTTTTCTAGTAATAAAGCAAAGGAAAATTACTAGCTTCACCTTGCAAGTGTTCATGAAGGAAAAATTTATCCTCTGTTTCCTCAAGTCACATTTTATTAGTGTAAAAATATAGGCAAAAGGAAAAGATTATATCAACAAGAATATACTTTAAAAGCTTATCTCTTTATTAATGTAAGGTAACAAACACATACAAAGAGATATGCATAATAATGTTACATGGCTGTGTACAATAGTCAACCTGTGAAAGCCAAATCCCAGAGGATATATGAGTTATACGCTTAGGTGGTTTATGTATATTATTCAGAGGAGGTTGCTTAATTTTTGAAGGAACCAGAAATTAGCTTCCCCACTTTGAACCTAGTCCAAGTGGTGTATGAGTCATAATCAAATGTTTTCATAACCTACTAGACATTCAGCGATCTTTGAGACTTGAGCTGATGGTCTTCCATCATTCTTTGGTGGGCAGGTGTCACCACCATTAATTAGGCTTTTGCTTAAAATCTGCTGGGGGTGTGGGTGGGCAGAAATCAAGAAAGTCTGGAGACTAAACAGCCATTCATAGCCTGTGGTGGTCCTCCCCAGGTTGGCACAGAGGCTCCTGGCCAAGGCCACCTTGTAAATGTAGTATGTCTGGTCAAACAAAGAGGGAGTTTCATTGATACCTCATTTCATTGATACCTTATAGAGCTCTCAGTCTGGATCATCTACCAGTATTCAGTTGGCAGGGCCAAATTTCAAAAACATAGGTGGTTTGATGAATAGGCCTTTATTTTGAAAAACTCGGTTACATAAGCGCTATAACTGACATATCACACAATTCATTGTAATGCATTCTGTTTAAAAATCTATTAGTCACAGATCAGAAGAATCTTAGAATAAATAGATAATCAGGTAAATGTGCTTTATATGCAACTGGGTTATACTACAGATTCAGTTCTGGAAATAAACCATAAAAAAATTATTAAAATAATAATGGTCTCCAATCATAAAGAAATATACAATTTATCAAATGACTTCACCTTATCACAAGATGTGGAAAATTTTAATTCTAGAAGTAAAAACTTTGCCCAAGTACACTCAGGGAGTATAGGAATGAGTCAGGACATACTATTAACATAAGCTCAAGTCCAGTGTTAGATCCACTATACTGCTGCTAAGTCGCTTCAGTTGTGTCCAACTCTGTGCGACCCCATAGACGGCAGCCCACCAGGCCCCGCCGTCCCTGGGATTCTCCAGGTAAGAACACTGGAGTGGGCTGCCATTTCCTTCTCCAATGCATGAAAGTGAAAAGTGAAAGTGAAGTCGCTCAGTCCTGTCCAACTCTTCGTGACCCCATGGACTGCAGCCTACCAGGCTCCTCCGTCCATGGGATTTTCCAGGCAAGAGTACTGGAGTGGGGTGCCACTGCTTCCACTATACTACACATGCCTAAAAGTAGTAACAAGAATAGTGATAACAACTGCCATTTTTAGTGAGCATCTACTAAGTGTGAGGCATTATATTATGCACTTTATACTTCTGTGTCTAAGCTTAAAATATTTAATTATACTTAAATACCTAGCAAAAGCTATCTATGTTGAATCCTTTGATTAAAACAATGATGCATCAGTCTTATAAGTTAAAATCTCCATGTTTTGCTCTCTTTACTGGAGCATAACACTATTAAATACATATATATATATAATCTTTTATATATATAAAAATGTATACATGTTATTTACATACAAAAGTTTATAAGTATTCATGTGTAACATGTGAAACTAGGAAATAAGTAATTTCCTATTGTGCAAACTACAGTACTCCCTTATTCTACACAAAGGTTAGGTAAGATGTAGTCTAACAAAGATGGCTTTAAGTTTTAAAATTTAAATTATATTAATCAAAATGATATAAAAGTAAAAGTTTCTTTTCTCAGTTATACTACTGACTTTTCAACTGGTAAAGAGTTACATATGTCTAGGAGCACATTCTATAGACAAGAGTATTTTTTTAGAAAATTGAAATTTATTCATTTAAATATTGAATTAAAGATAATTTAGATGGAAATATTTAGATATATTGCACAGTACCTGCCCTTATTAAGTGTTTCTGGTCATTTAGATCATCAGTCTTTAACTGTGTAATAAATCATGGTACTGTGCACATGGATTGTACACACAGTGGCTTCCTGCCCCTTTGACAAGATATGTTTACTGTGTATACTCATTGTTTCCCAAGCATACAAGGGATCATCTGCTGTTAATGTAATTTCCCCATTCATGAAATGAGGATAACAATATAATTAACTGTCTCAGAGTTAAATGATACAGTGAAAATAAACTACTTAGACTAGTACCTAATAAATAGGAAATATCCAATAAATATTATGTTCATTTAAATACAATGTCAACTATACTTCAATAAAAAATAAATTACAGCTTACGTGTATATCTCATATACATTTATATATCTCATAAGTAATTATATATATGAAATTAGCTACAGGGACAGTATTATAGATTAAGGACTGATCATTTTACTAAACTCAAAAGAGATTTGTGAAAACTATACTAAACTATATTTATTTATTTATACTAAACTATAAGAGATTTCTTTTATAGTTCTTCTAAAAGATCAGTGTTTAAAACTAAAATTTTTCTTGGTCATCATTTTTATTTTATTCTTTACCCTGAGTATCAGGGAAAAAATTGCTTGGTTTAAAAGTGAAAGTGAGCAAACCTTTCCCCTGCATGAGCACATGCCTGCTGGTATGTCATTTAGTGAAAACCATCACAGTTACTCTGTGCTTATGTTTAGTCGCTCAGTCATGTCCGACTCTTTGCGACCCCATGGACTACATAGCCCACCAGGCTCCTCTGTCCATGGGGACTCCCCAGGCAAGAACACTGGAGTGGGTTGCCATGCCCTCCTTCAGGGGATCTTCCCAATCCAGGGATCAAACCCATGTCTCCTGCAGTGCAGGCAGATTCTTTACCGTCTGAGCCACCAGAGAAGCCCCACAATTACCCTAAAAGGTTCTATTTAATAAATATTTATTGAAAGTTTGCTGTGTCAAGAAAGAAAGATATGTAAAAGTGAGATCAGACAGACAGTAGTCATCTTTAAGGACGTTATATTCTAGTGAGAAGAAGAATAAACACACAAATAAAAGATAATGAGAATTAACCAGAATCAAATATTTTATTTTCTTGAGTTCTTCTAAAAAGAAAAGGGAGTATACTTTAAGTTGAAATAAATACATTAAGATGAACATATCAGCAACGGTAATCCTCTAAATCATATAGTTGTCTTTAAAAAAAGTCCACCCCAAATCCATTCACAGTGGTTTCAAATGGCATTATTTGGTCACATAATCAACTCAGAGGAATAAAGAGGAATGTACAGGAATAAAGTGAAGGAACAGGTGGTATCTCTTCATTCTCAATGACTTATTTCAGCACAACTAATAGTAATGGTCCTTGTTCTTGGCAGAACATTTTCCATTCTGATATTTTTCATTCAATACATAAGTGTTCAAATGTGCACTGAAAGGCAGAGTTAAAGTTTCTAGCTTCAAGTACAATACCTAAGAAGGGGAATCTCAAAATCATTAGCCTACATAAATATTCTTCTTCCTCATTTCCCATCCCAAACCCTCTCTCCTTCTGACAACACACACTCACACACACACACGCCTCACACCTGAATCAGTCACTGTGATACACAAAAATCTGATTGTACATTCAGTACTTTTAAGGTCACTTTTATTTTAACCTAAACCAGAACATCATTACTGATAAACTACGTATGCTAAAGAAGCAGAGAAAATAATATGATACAGATTTCTGAATATCCTTTTAGCTCAGAAATCTTATCATGCAATAATTAGTGACATACTAAACATCCAAATAAAGAGACCTGCTGTATAGATCTATAAACTGGATATCAGTGTTACAGATGCCAAAACACAGAAAGATTAGCTCTCCACTCCACCCCCGCTGAGGAAGTTCCCTGGAGGATGAAAGAGCCCTGGAACAAAGTGAGATGCTTTAGCTGATCAAGCCCTATTTGGTCACTTTCATCTTTGCGATGCGTGGAAAAGGAGCCCCCCTTTCTGCCAGCTCTTGGCACTCTGACCATGGAGAGACATAAAGGGAAGCAAGGCAAGGCCAGCACAAAAAGGGAAGTGGTTAAAGGCAGCAGCCCATTCCAAAGAAACAAAGATGCTGGCAGGAGTGTTAACAACGAAGATGCTTGTGCCTCCATGGTAAATAGAATGGCAATGGCCTAATAATAAACCTGAAAGACACAAGTGAGGATGGCTGCATGCAAAGTGGGGGAAAACCTTCCAATTACTGCTTTAGACAGCCCTATTAATCCTTAGGAGCACTCCCAACAAAAAGTCTATTCAATTTTCCCTCAATGTGTTCTGTCTAATGGGAGCGGTATTATGTCTGACACTGAGGGTAATTACCTCATGAGAATTTCACATACTGAGAAGTAAAGTCTTTTAATTTTCTGCAGGTGTCTTGGACACATTCTGCATAATTCTTTGCCCCCAAATTAGGTGCACATTCCTCTTCTGCCGAGCAGCTTTCATATTGGGTTGGTATGCATTTGAGGGCTGAGTAATAGTCTTTTATCTCATCCCTTATGGAAAGCAGCACATAGTATATTCTCCCTTCATCACATCACAGGTGCCATTAATATCTTCAGCAAGGCTGAAAAATGTGTGTGTACATGTATACATATATATATATATATGATGTGGGTGTGTAGATATACACACACATACATATAAATCTGGTTATAACACTTCCTTTGGGTCACAACCATTAGCAGCAGATAGTTAGGAACCTTTCTATACACACTAGTTATGAGAGCACCAACAAGACCATAACCCTGCAGGTAAGCACTTTACCGTTTACTCCTGCCAGTTCTTGAAACTTGGAAACAACTGAAATTGAACAGGAAGGAGGATAAATGGAAAAAAACAGCATTTAGGGCTGCTTTGTTTCCTGAAATAATTACACATGTAGCATGTCTTGTTGATTTATTCTAAAGACTCTTCAGTCAAACACAAATGGATTACCTTTTTCTTTGCTGAATTATACAAAGCAGTTTTATTATTTTAGCATCACCTGACAGCAGAGATATGACAAAAGGAATGTGTAATATAACAGCTTAATGAAATAAGCACCAGAAAGAAAAAAAGCCTTTTTTAAAAAAAATGTTTTCTAGTAGTGGAGCAGTGAAGTATATAGAAATAGGCTGCTGCTGCTAAGTCACTTCAGTCATGTCTGACTTTGTGCAACCCCACAGATGGCAGCCCACCAGGCTCCCCCATCTGTGGGATTCTCCAGGCAAGAACACTGGAGTGGGTTGCTATTTCCTTCTCCAATGCATGAAAGTGAAAAGTGAAAGTGAAGTCACTCAGCTAACCACTTAATGGAAAAATGATTAAACATTTCTTGAAGTTGATGGCTGTAACGCCACTGAGGCATTCTTATAAAGTACCAGAATAAAGATAATTTTCCACTCATATGTAAACCACATGAATAAGACCATACCATTTGCTATAATATATGTTGTTGATGATTCTGTGTTTTCTTTAAAGTCCTCGTAATTAACTAGGAAAAAATAGCACTTAAGCATCAAAATATGGCTCATGGAAAACAAGTTGGCTGAATCCTTTTATTTCTAAATTGCTTTTACCCTAAAATACAATGACTTTACATTTCAGAAGCTACACCTGCATGGGGCAATCAGACTGTTGTCCAAAGTACGCCTTCCACCAGCACTATCTGCTGTTCAGGGTTGCTCAAACCAATTGCTGGTGTTTCTTTCTTACCCAAGCGTCTTAAACACTGTAGAACATTTTGATTGTGCTCAGGTCCGAGAAAGCCTGACTGAGTCTAACAAGAACATTTTTATTACAATTAGGCTTTGGCAAAATTTAGAATCTCCTGGAGAACAAGTTATGTTTAATTTTCATTTTTAAAGTAGGATATAAAACTTTAATAAGTAATGCCTTAGAAGAGTTGTCTTTTCAAAACCCAAATCATCCTTTTGGAGAGAGAAGACTAAGGACGTGCTCATGCACTTCCTCCTTGCTCACCCTAAAAATCCCAGGATGTGCTGCCATCAGGGCTTCTGCTAAGTTCAAAGGACATGCTATCCTTGGCTTCCATTATTTTCCAATTTGCTCAGTCAGGCTAAGACATCTATCAAGGCTTCAAGTCTTAAAGTTACTGGCATTCTTTACATTCTTTATCAATTTTATCAACTTGATAAAATTGAGGCTGAAGATACTGAAAACTGACTTGGAAACATCCATAATGAAATATGCACAATACTTACTTTGGCTAACATATAAATTAATGCGAAGTAGAGACTTGGAATGCCCAGTTTACTGTGTAGATTGCTCTTATTTCTTGACAAAAATGTCACAGGCAAAGGTGAAGGAGCTATCAGTTATCTATATACCTCTTTGCTTAGAAGAAGATAGCACCAATGTATTGCTATTGCTACTGCTAAGTCACTTCAGTCGTGTTGGACTCTGTGTGACCCCATAGACCGAAGCCCACCAGGCTTCCCCGTCCCTGGGATTCTCCAGGCAAGAACACTGGAGTGGGTTGCCACTTCCTTCTCCAATGCATTAAAGTGAAAAGTGAAAGTGAAGTTGCTATGTCATGTCTGACTCTTAGTGACCCCATGGACTGCAACCCACCAGGCTCCTCCATCCATGGGATTTTCCAGGCAAGAGTACTGGAGTGGGGTGCCATTGCCTTCTCTGGCCAATGTATTACACTTCTCTTTTATAGAAAATGCTGAAGGAAAATCTTGGTTTGTGTGTGTGCTAAGTTGCTTCAGTCATGTTCAACCATTTGCGACACTGTAGACCATAACCTGCCATGCTCCTCGGTCCATGAAATTCTCCAGGCAAGAATACTGGAGCGGGTTGGAGTGGGTTGCCATGCCCTCCTCCAGGGCATCTTCTCGACCCAGAGATCAAACTCATGTCTCTTATGTCTCCTGCAATGGTAGGCAGGTTCTTTACCACTTCTGCCACCTGGGAACCCCAGCTTCTTCATGTAAAATAGTTCTTTATGAAACCTTTGTGTGTAAGTTTCAAACTTTCCTGTGAATTTGTCATGCCATCAAATATTATAGTATCATATAATTCCCCCATATATTCTTAAAGAGACATTGATTTCCAAATTAGGTCAGGTTAGTAAACACTATCTGAGTTGTACCTAAATCTGAAAGATGATTCAACACAAAATTTTAAAGTAGTATAATTTTCCCTAATACCCATAATGCTCACTGTTTTTGCATAAGAGGTTTTCCAAAACCCCCGGCAATTCAGAACAGACTCAGGAAACAGCATTACTTCTTACTTAAGAATTAGTTCCAAACTAATACAGATGATGAAACAAGAAAGCATACCTGGGAAATAAAATGTGAAACAGATGGCAGGAAGCTCTATGTGAGGAATTATATATGCATAGTTGATGCAGCTGAAGAAAGTTATTCTGGTAAAAAAACTCGGCCCATTCAAGAGACGGTCAAGAAGAAGGATGAAGTGAAATGGTCTGACCAATAACTGGACATCATGATGCAAAAAATACATTTAAAGTATACTTTTTGTGATGTAACGCACATTAAGATATTCTGGTCAAAGCAAGAAATGAAAACAGAACAAGTATTACTCAGCCTTCTTTGCATGCAGTAATTCCCATAAAAATGAATCAAGTGGGACATGCATTCAAAGCCTGCATGGACGCCCATATGTTACAAGAAAAAGCATTATGGCAGCGTTATACCATCCATGGGTTTATGACAACAGGATGAAAGGACGAACGAAGGTTCAGACTATATGCAGAGTGTATCGAAGAAGGCATTTATTTGCACTCAGATTATTTTTATACATCTCAACTGATTTATTTTTAGTGTCTCTGAGGTCTAATGTGTTCTGAAAACTGTAGACAATCTCCATTATTTTTACTTGTCATCCTTATGGCAACTGTGTACACTTTGCATTTCATAAGCACTTAAACAACATGTATTAGGATCTCAAAATTGAAATTAAGAAATTTCAACAGTTCACAAGAAATCACACTTCAAGGCCAAGAGAGACAGATTTATGCAACACACTAGTGATACTTCCATTTCTCATTCTGTTCAATGTAGCACAATGATGACTTTGACAAAGTTTGTGGGGACTATTGGCTTTAGCCACACGTTTTAAATACATTAAGACAAAAGTAAAATAACCCCTTGCCAGTTGTATTTCTTTAATTTTAATTTTGTATTAAAAACTATATGAGGATGAAAGGATGGGAGAATCTTCACAGTGCTAGCCACTACTCTAGTGGTTCCTTTAATCCTCAGAATCCTCTAGAATTGCTTACTGTTACTTCTCCCCACTTTATAGATAAGCAGGTTAAATAAGCTTGCCATAGTCACTGAGTCAAGTAACAGATCTAGAATCCAAACCTAGCTCCAAAATACACTCATAGAATTGTTACACTGTGTTATTTTTCTAAACCTAACATAGCCCTAAGCATATTTTAATTCCTAACATAATTTGGGAAGGCACTGCTGACTAGCTGTAAGGGATCTAAGACTGTAGCTTCCTACTGAAGTATTCTTTGTCTTGAATTACTTTGCTGCTGCTGCTAAATCGCTTCAGTCGTGTCCGACTCTGTGTGACCCCAAAGACGCCAGCCCACGGGCTCCCCCATCCCTGGGATTCTCCAGGCAAGAACACTGGAGTGGGTTGCCATTTCCTTCTCCAATGCATGAAAGTGAGAAGGGAAAGTGAAGTCGCTCAGTCGTGTCTGACTCTTAGCGACCCCATGGACTGCAGCCCACCAGGCTCCTCTGTCCATGGGATTTTCTAGGCAAGAGTACTGGAGTGGGGTGCCATTGCCTTATTTTATTCATCTGTTATTTTACATTATCTAAAAATAAAAAGTATCTGTTTCAAAACATTTCCTTTACTGGATCTAAATGAATAAAATAGATCCCAGTTACCCACAATGCTATTCTCTCTAAATTTATACACACAACTGAATGAATGAATGAATAATGTGTGTGTGTGTGTGTGTGTGTGTGTGTGTGTGTAGGTGTGTGTATGTGTGTATGGTATTTACCTCCCCATCTGGAATCAATAATAATTGCTTTGAGACAAAATAATCTAGTATTTCATTCCTGTACCATAGCTATACTGCAAGTTTATAACCTTTTAAGGCAGGATCTTATAAAGTCATCTTATTATCAGATATTAAACTCCTTGATATCCAATTCATATTGCTTTTCTTTACATACATTTCAAAATTTTAAAACCAGTATCCATTACTCAGTCAAAATATCAAATTGAAAGGTAGAAACTTTTAAATAAATAAAAAGTTCCAGATATTTCACAGGCCAGCGTTTTCCAAACTTCTTCATGATTTTTCCCATATCTGTGGGAATCATCTGTACATAGTCTACCAATGTTACCAAGCACATCTAATAAATATCTTTACAGCAACACCCAAACTGGTGTTTGACCAAACAACAATGCTGTAGCCTAGTCAATTTGACATATATTAACCATCACAGTGGCTCACATGTAAACTTTAAATTTTGGAAACTACGAATATCACAGAAGAGCAGTATTACTAAAACTGGTTTTGCTATCCTAAGTCCTAAGCAGCATATCTTAAAGCCTCAATGATTCTGTAAATCTGGGCATATCAAATCTTGAATAATTGTACAAAGAAACTTTCCAAATAAGGAACACAATTCTACTGAAAAACAACACTACTAATGTAAAGGAAAGACATTTAAAGCTTGAATTTGAATTTGCGGACCACACAAAATACTTCAGTGCCCTACATCAAGTGTGATTTCAGCAACTGAAAAAATGAGCCTTGGTCTGACCTCATGCTGTTTTGATGGCTTCCTTCCAACAGGCTAAGGGACAGGGAAAATTGGGAAAGTCACTACTGTACCCAGAAGCAACATATTAATGCCAAATATAAATCTGATAGTATAGCACACATTACATCAGTCATCACATTCACACCTAATTTCACTACAAAATTAACATTGGAAACTTCTAGCATTCTGGCATGTAGTTTCAGGGTACAATCAAAATCTCATGTCACCTGAGGCAAAATTCCAGACTGCCAATAGCACTACCTAATTTGACTATACAGTTGCATATTTTTGCTGCAAACATAAAGAGTTCAGTGGCAATATCTGCTTGCATTTGTATTTTACCATGTAAGTGGCTTCAAGGTCTTGTTTTTCCAAGCATAACGTGATAGAATTCTGAGATCATCAGTTCTGCCCTTGCTTTCTGAGGGAGAAGTTGACACTCAGTTGTATTTAAGTTCTCTGCCCTCAGTAATTAAGGTTTATTTGTAGGGTACGCACTTCATCACAATACTTTCTTGAGCATATTTATCCAAAATATTACCACCAAAATATTTAAAACTGTAATATTGATTTTTGTATCTTTGCTGTTTAGCAGCTTAAATGCAAAAAAAATTACATTTAATCATTTCAACAGTTACAGATTAAACAACATCAGATTGAAAATCTATCCTTTAAGTATTCTATGTGCTTGGCCTTGTCTCACAAATGCATACATTCATTTGGCTATGGATCATTCAACAGAAATTAGTGATCATTACTTCATTCTAGATATGGCCAAACAGAACACTCATAGAAAACCAGGACACAGCATTTCAAAGAGCTGAGAGTCTTCTAAGGGAGAAAGAAAAGTGACAAATTAAAAAATAAAGGCTAGTCTTGAGTACCATGGGGGTTTGGGAAACTCCAAATCTCTTAGAATGACCAGGGCTCAAACACAGCATGAGATAAAATAAAGCTACCTATGAATCAGTGTAAGGATTAAGACAGCATTGAAAGACCAATTTTCTTTAGTTAGTTTTATTTGGCTGTGCTGGGTCTTGGTTGCAGCATGCAGGATCTTTAGCTGTGGCATGTGGGATCTTAGTCCCCCAACCAGAGATGGGACCTGGGCCCCCAGCATCGGAAGCATGGAGAGTTAACCACTGGACCACCAGGACAGAGTCCCAAAAGCGCAGTTGTAAAGTATGATTTTATAATGGTACAAACTTATATAATAAACATAGACCGTTCCTGCTTCATCTTACCAAATCATGTCATTCTGACTATAATTATTTTGATTGCAATAAATGATATACGTGGGGCTCAGAGGAATTTATTCGGCCAACTTTGTTGAGCACTTTATTAGACAGAATAATTGTTCCCTAAAGATATCCACATTCTAATCCTTGAAACCAATAAAAATGTCACCTTTGCCTGTTCTGGCAAAACAGAATTTGTGAATGTGATTAAATATGTTGAGATGAGGAGATTATTCTGATTATCCTAGTAAACCCAAAAAGAAGAAGGCAAGGAAGTCAGAGTCAGAGGAGATGTGACAACAGAAGGAGAGTTGGGAAGAAGGGGTCCCACGGTAAGGAGGCTCCAGGAGCTAAAAAAGCAAGGAACGCAGTCCTGTGGAAATCTTGATCTCCAGACTATAAAATAAGTGTGCATTGTTTTAAGTCATTACTGTGCCTGACATTATTATAATGCTTAGTATAAATGAAATCATTTTAGCCTTACTCAGCTAAGTCAGTTACTGCTAAGAGATTTATGTTTAAACATCACAGCAACCCTTACAATGTAGGTACTAGTTTTAACCATACTTACAAGTGTTAAAACCAGGACACAAAAGACTTAGCCTAAGGTCATACAGCTAGTCACTAACAAACTTTGAGCCTGAACCCAAGAAATCCAGGCTGCCTCTTGATTTAAAGGGGATTTTATTGTTTTTTGTTTTGCCATGTTCACATTCTTAGTAAATATTTTTAAAAAGTATCTTAATGTTATGATACTTAAAAAACAGTGTCATAAAAGCAGTAAAAGTGTTAGTTTCTCAGTTGTATCCAACTCTTTGGGACCCCATGGACTGAAGCCAACTAGACTCCTCTGTCCGTGGAATTTTCTTGCCAAAGATACTGGAGAGGGTAGCCATTTCCTTCAAGATTTGTGTGCAAATAATTTATGTATCATTACAGTTCAGTTGCTCAGTCATGTCCGACTCTTTTTGACCCCATGAATCGCAGCACACCAGGCCTCCCTGTCCATCACCAACTCCCAGAGTTTACCCAAACTCATGTTCATCGAGTCGGTGATGCCATCCAGCCATCTCATACTCTGTCATTCCCTTCTCCTCCTGCCCCCAATCCCCCCTAGCATCAGGGTCTTTCCCAATGAGTCAACTCTTTGCATGAGGTGTGTATTGGAATTTCAGCCTTAGCATCAGTCCGTCCAATGAACACCCAGGACGGATCTCCTTTAGAATGGACTGGCTGGATCTCCTTGCAGTCCAAGGGACTCTCAAGAGTCTTCTCCAACACCACAGCTCAAAAGCATCAATTCTTTGGCACTCAGCTTTCTTCACAGTCCAACTTTCACATCCATACATGACCACTGGAAAAATCATAGCCTTGACTAGATGGACCTTTGTTGGCAAAGTAATGTCTCTGCTTTTGAATATGCTATCTAGGTTGATCATAACTTTCCTTCCAAGGAGTAAGCATC
>NW_011495026.1:4999178-5013210 GCF_000754665.1 Bison bison bison | reverse complement strand
AGTCAAGAAATACCTGGAGTAACAGGCAAATTTGGCCTTGGAATACAGAATGAAGCAGGGCAAAGGCTAATAGAGTTTTGCCAGGAGAACGCACTGGTCATAGCAAACACCCTCTTCCAACAACACAAGAGAAGACTCTACACATGGACATCACCAGATGGTCAACACCGAAATCAGATGGATTTTATTCTTTGCAGCCAAAGATGGAGAAGCTCTAAAAAGTCAGCAAAAACAAGACCAGGAGCTGACTGTGGCTCAGATCATGAACTCCTTATTGCCAAATTCAGACTTAAATTGAAGAAAGTAGGGAAAACCACTAGACCATTCAGGTATGACCTAAATCAAATCCCTTATGATTATATAGTGGAAGTGAGAAACAGATTTAAGGGATTAGGTGATAGACAGAGTGCCTGATGCACTATGGACGGAGGTTCGTGGCATTGTACAGGAAACAGAGATCAAGACCATCCCCATGGAAAAGAAATGCAAAAAAGCAAAATGGCTGTCTGGGGAGGCCTTACAAATAGCTGTGAAAAGAAAAGAAGTGAAAAGCAAAGGAGAAAAGGAAAGATATTCCCATTTGAATGCAGAGTTCCAAAGAATAGCAAGGAGAGATAAGAAAGCCTTCCTCAGCAATCAATGCAAAGAAATAGAGGAAAACAACAGAATGGGAAAGACTAGAGATCTCTTCAAGAAAATTTGAGATACCAAGGGAACATTTCATGCAAAGATGAGCTCTATAAAGGACAAAAATGCTATGGATCTAACAGAGGCAGAAGATATTAAGATGTGGCAAGAATATGCAGAAGAACTGTACAAAAAAGATCTTCAGGACCCAGACAATAACGAACATGTGATCACTCACCTAGAGCCAGACATCTGGAATGCGAAGTCAAGTGGGCCTTAGGAAGCATCACTATGAAAAAAAGTTAGTGGAGGTGATGGAATTCCAGTGAGCTATTTCAAATCCTGAAAGATGATGTTGTGAAAGTGTTGCACTCAATATGCCAGCAAATTTGGAAAACTCAGCAGTGGCCACAGGACTGGAAAAGGTCATTTTTCATTCCAATCCCAAAGAAAGGCAATGCCAAAGAATGCTTAAACTACCGCACAATTGCACTCATCTCACACGCTAGTAAAGTACTGCTCAAAATTCTCCAAGCCAGGCTTTAGCAATATGTGAACCGTGAACTTCCTGATGTTCAAGCTGGTTTTAGAAAAGGCAGAAGAACCAGAGATCAAATTGTCAACATCCGCAGGATCATCGAAAAAGCAAGAGAGTTCCAGAAAAACATCTATTTCTGCTTTATTGACTATGCCAAAGCCTTTGACAGTGTGGATCACAATAAACTGTGGAAAATTCTGAAAGAGATGGGAATACCAGACCACCTGACCTGCCTCTTGCGAAACCTGTATGCAGGTCAGGAAGCAACAGTTAGAACCGGACATGGAACAACAGACTGGTTCCAAATAGGAAAAGGAGTAAGTCAAGGCTGTATATTGTCACCCTGCTTATTTAACTTCTATGCATAGTACATCATGAGAAATGCTGGGCTGGAAGAAGCACAAGCTGGAATCAAGATTGCCTGGAGAAATATCAATAACCTCAGATATGCAGATGACACTACCCTTATGGCAGAAAGTGAAGAGGAACTAAAAAGCCTCTTGATGAAAGTGAAAGTGGAGACTGAAAAAGTTGGCTTAAAGCTCAACATTCAGAAAACGAAGATCATGGCATCTGGTCCCATCACTTCATGGGAAATAGATGGGGAAACAGTGGAAACAGTGTCAGACTTTATGTACAGATCCTAGGAATTAGGAACAGGGCATTTGTACTAGTGAAAGGAAGAAGAAGGAAAAGCCAGTTCAAGGATGCCTTATCAAGCTGTCTTATGATAATAACTGGGGTTTCATCTCACTGGATACCCTCTGAGGAGTGTGGAGAATGCATCCCAGAATTGGCTACAGATGGACAACAGAGGGAAATATTTATCTACCAGCTCACACTTCTTAGTGACCTAAGGGTTTCTCACACTTTCAGAACTGCTGAGTGAGTTTCCATTATCTCCCATGTGATGGCAGCTGAGAAGCAATGTGGTGACAAATATTCAGTGCAGCAGAAGTGAGGTTCCACCAGGTTACCCCAGCCGTAGCTGGATGCTACAGTAATGACTGGAGAAAAATTATAGGCTGAAATAATACAACTTTGGGCATAAGAGGAATCTGACACAGCCAGTCTTCTGATACCAAATTCCAGATTCTTTCTATTGTATCATCAGGCATCTATACAAGTAATCACTTACTTTTGCACTGATATGATCTGACAGCTTCTGTGAGAACAGTTGATCAATAAAGTATATTCTTACAATGTATGCCATGAAAAGTAGGATATGCTGTTTTATATGAATTGCTTTTGCCTCACTAAATAGAAGTTAAATTCCTAGAAGGCAGACATAACATATACCACTCTTGTTTTTCCAGTTCAAAAATGCACTCAAAACAGGAATTCAAAAACAGAACTCAAAAGATGTACTAATGATGATCACTTGAATGCAACTTCTCGTTTGTCTTATTAATAATTACTGCCAGAATTTAAATAGTCCCACTAAAGATGTTTATAAAGTATTTTTTTTCATATTTTTGTGATCCTTTCAAGTCTGTTTAAATTCTGTTTACATCTAATTTTGATGGTTAAATGTTTTTTATCCAATATATCACTTAATTTGGTAGGTTTTTCAATCACTATGCAGTAGAATCAGCAAGCACCAAGCGTAGAAACCCTGAAAAACAATTTTTTCCAGGCAGAACACAATTCAATTTGAACAAAATGAAGCTTCAAAAAGTTCCCAAGTACAATTCTATTTTTAAACATTTACTATTTTTATGAAATACATTTTTTCTCAATTGGACAAAATGTACATTGTAGCAGACCACTCAAACAATGACAGTATTAGACTATATAGCATAATATGGTGGTGACTATCAGTTATTAATTTATAAAGGATTAAAATTTATAAAGGAATTTATTTATAAAGGAATTAATTTGTTGTGATATACTATTATGTAATATATCTGGTCAGTTAGTGAAGGACAACAAAAATTAAGACGGAACCATATACCAAAATTTTCTAACATATGGAACACGTTAATCTGTATAATTGTTTAAAGTTACTTTGAAATTTATTCTTGAGTACCATTTCATTTAATGAACGCGCGTGTGTGTGCTCAGTCACTTCAGTCACGTCCAACTCTCTGTGACCCCGTGGACTGAAGCCCACCAGGCTCCTCTGTCCATGGGATTCTCCAGGCAAGAATATTGGAGTGGGTTGCTGTGCCCTCTTCCAGGGAATCTTTCCAGCCAGGGACTGAACCCATGTCTCTTATGTTCCCTGCATTGGCAGGCAGGTTCTTTACCATTAGCACAAACTGGGAAGCCCCATTTTATGGATAGTTGCATATAAATAATTTTCTGTACATATGTATCATATACATGAGCTATTTCTATATATTCACTACTTTAAAATCATTTAAATTTATTTATATAAATTTATTTCAATTTTATCTGCATTGAATAGAAATGTTTTCTAGAACACAGCTGCACAAAATTTTTCAAAATTAAGGTTCATCAATTTTTTAAGTAATCAACATGTTATGGATAAGCCACATACTTGATTTTGGAGGCTCTAATATTCTGTGAAAGTCATTAATCATGAAGAAGTATACCTTGAAAAAAATATCCCATGCCAATGAAAAGAACTATTCAACTATGGTAATAAATCATCAATTCACAAGGAAATGTAGGGCTTCACTTTTTATGGGCTCATCGGAAAGACCTGCATACCATAAACACATATGCTTGGTATTTAGTGTTTTTGCTTTTAGAAGATGGAGAAAGGACAAAAATGTTCTTTTTTCAAATAAAAAGATTAATCTAAAATACCATTTTTTAAAAATCACACTCATAACTTTTTAAGAACAGGTAAGCATCTTTAAGGAAAGTTCTTTGGAAGCCTGACACAATTATTTAAATGGCAGAGAACAGAAATTTAAAACGTAATTTTCAAAAGTAAGAACTCAGGCTTTAAAGGGCAATACTTTAAAAAACTAAACAATTATTTTCTGTTTCATTAGAAAAAAAGAGGCTAAACATTACAGTTTCAAGTTGTAATTTTATATATAGAAGTTTTTTATTCATACTGATGTTATTCTTGTTCACCTACCTGCTAGGCTCACATATTTTCCCTGCTCCTACAGTGGGATTTCAGAGGAAGGCCTCCAATTTCTGAACAGGTCAATGAGCACGTACTGCTGCTGCTGCTGCTAAATCGCTTCAGTCGTTCCCGACTCTGTGCGACCCCATAGACGGCAGCCCACCAGGCTCCCCCGTCCCTGGGATTCTCCAGGCAAGAACACTGGAGTGGGTTGCCATTTCCTTCTCCAATGCATGAAAGGAAAAGTGAAAGTGAAGTCGCTTAGTCATGTCCGACTCTTAGCGACCCCATGGACTACAGCCTACCAGGCTCCTCCGTCCATAGGATTTTCCAGGCGAGAGTACTGGAGTGAGATGCCATTGCCTTCTCCAGAGCATGTACTAGAGAATAAAATTCAACAGAGCTTCTGGAATGCTGGGAACACCAGGAAAAATGTGTGAAACACAACATATCACAACCTATCCTATATTGGCCCATCTCTGGTTGTTTGAAATTATATGTAATTATCTTGTAAGGATATTGTTTTGACCATCTGTGTCAAATAATTCAGTGGTCTAAAAGCACTAAAAATTATGCAATTAATAAACAGGAATGATATTAAACTATGAAGAACCTAAGTTCTGCTGTAATGGGAAAGTAGACCAATGGAGATCAAAACCCAAAGAAATATAAAACAGAAACCTTTATACAAAATAAAAACTTAGCCATCCAACATCCTGTCCAATAATTAAAATAAACAAAATATCCATTTATCATGTTGCACTGTCTGGACTTCTTAGTGGAATAGATTCTCACAGTGTTCAGAGAAATTTCCTTTGTTCACTCACACTAAATAATCTCAAACCAGATGCATGATGACCAGCCAGGTTTAGGTGGAGGAAGACTTTCTTTCTCGTTAACCTGTTAACAGATAGTATGTCAGTAACACCCTGTGGTGCCATTTGACTTACAGGAATAAAAGAATACATTCCTCCAGTTTCAATAATTCCTTCATAAAGATTATGTATTATTCTTAAAACTTTTGATTTAAATACAGATATACTTTCATCAAATATTTTTCTTCTAGAATCTACTTGAGTGTTGTTTTTCAAAATTTCTATTGTAACTACATGTGACCTGGATGGCATCACTGACTCGATGGATGTGAGTTTGAGTAGACTCTGGGAGTTGGTGATGGACAGGGAGGCCTGGCGTGCTGCGATTCATGGGGTCACAAAGAGTCAGACATGACTGAGCGACTGAACTGAACTAACTGACCTCAGCTGAGTAGTATGCTAAAATTCCAGAAGGAAAAAATGTGAAGAAGAAACTAGGGACAGGGCTAAATGTAAGAGGTAAACTTACACTCAATGCAGAGTGATAATTTCAGTGAAAGAGGATTACAAACAATAAATGCTGGAGAGGACATGGAGAAAAAGGAACCCCCTCGCAGTGTTGGTGGGAATGCAAATTGACACAGCCACTATGGAAAACAGTATGGAGATTCCTTTAAAAACTAGAAAAAGAACTACCATATGACCCAGCAATCCCACTACTGGGCATATACCCTGAGAAAACCATAACTGCAAGAGATTCTTGTACCTGAGTGTTGCAGCACTATTTACAGTACCTAGGACATGGAAGCACCTAGATGTCCATTGACAGATGAATGGATACAGAAATTGTGGTGCATATATAAAATGGAATGTTACTCAGCTTTACAAAAGAATGCACTGAGTCAGTCCTAATGAGGTAGAGGCTAGAGGCTAGAGACTATTGTACAGAGTGAAGCAAGTCAGAAAGAGAAAGACAAATATTGTATAATAATGTATGTGTATAGAATCTAGAAAGATAGCACTGATGAATCGATTTGCAGGGCAGCAATGGTGACACAGATATAGAGAACATATTTGGGAACTTAGTGTGGGAGGGACAGGGCGAATGAATTGAGAGAGTGGCATAGAAATACATACATTACCATATGTAAAACAGGCAGCCAGTGGGAATTCGCTGTGTAACACAGGGAGCTCAACCCAGTGCTCTGTGACAACCTAAAGGGATGGGATGGGCTGGGAGATGGGAGGTAGATTTAAGAGGGAGAGGACATGTGTATGCCTATGACTGATTCGTGCTGATGTAAGGCAGAAACCAGCACAATATTGTAAAGCAAATATCTTGCAATAAAAAAAAAAAGCACTGAAAGAGTTTTCAACCTCACCAATAAAGTACAAATTAGACAAGGTAAAAAAAATGAAATACAGGAAAAAGACTTAACTTTCTGCTGATTATGCAAAATGCTGAAGTTCAGATAAGGTAAAACTCTCTAATGATGTCATCAGTGACAAAGTGGTTACTGAAGATTTAAGATTAAGATTTAAGATTAAAGAGGATTTAAGATTCTGTACCAATAAAGGTATTATGCTCTGAATACTCTGAGAATGTTTGTATCTGAAACTTGATAAGGGTTTTCTTCTGCTTGACAATCTGAAAACACTGACAAAAGATTACCAATGATGAGTTATAAAGATAAAAAGAGGTTTATCTAAATTATCAACCATGCTAGAGGACAGATTGAACTACTCTTCTATTTTCCTTTATAAAAAATATTACAAAATTATTTTCATTTATAAAGTGATCAAATGTATGGAAGCAAAATTGTATGGCAAAAACCATCACAATATTGTAAAGTAATTATCCTCCAATTAAAATTAAAAAGATGCAGCCAATTAATAAAATGTTATGTTTATAAATTTTATTATACTATTTATAAACTTTCTAAAGTTAGTTTTTTGTGTGATTTTTTTTTTATTCTAAGTAATCACTTATACCTAGTTCAATATCCCTTTTCTTGAGGATCACCAAATTGTATACACCAAATTGTATATGCTTTATGGGGTCGCTCAGAGTCGGACAGGACTGAGCTACTTCACTTTCACTTTTCACTTTCATGCATTGGAGAAGAAAATGGCAACCCACTCCAGTATTCTTGCCTGGAGAATCCCAGGGACAGGGGAGCCTGATGGGCTGCCATCTATGGGGTCGCACAGAGTCGGACATGACTGAAGCAACTTAGCAGCAGCAGCAGCAGCAGCAGTAGGTTGCACAAATCCTAGAACTATCCCTATTCCAAAACTGAGTATCAGTCAGCAACTTGGAAGGAATACAAAATGGCAGAGACACCAAAAAATAAGAAGCCAGCAAAGGAGGCAACTGTTACCAGACTAAATTTTTCCAATATTTTAACTTGAAATATCTAAGGGTATATTCCTTGACCAGTTGTCTGATGTAGGGTCAAAGGATTTTCTCTGAGAATAGATCACTGATTGGTGTAACACATTTTTTAAAGAAACCATGACCATACCATTGAGTCAATAATTACCAGTTTCATTTTTTGTTAGAACTGAAAGAAGCATCTCATAAAGTTACTTGCTTGCAAACTCTTTCTATATTCTATGACATTTTCCCAATCATTTATATTAGTGTTTTCCTTATGAAATTGTCAACTTTAACATTTATGACCTATAAAATGGTCATTTCGTAAGGTTAATTTGGGACCTATGAAAAGAGCAATATTTTTATACTTAACATGTAATTCAGTTCTTACCTTAATTTCTGAGTCTTTAAAAACAAAATCAATTTACTTGCCATAGAAGGAGCTACCTCTTTCTGACTGTATCTTATGTGGATTTAAGTGATATTTAACTAAATAAATGCACTGGTGATAACTACAATGTTTATCAATAGATTTAGTGGAAATAGATCCCCCTTCAGGACGAAAGGCCTTGCTCCTCCAGATACTGGGAGGGCAGCACAAACAGTCCTCAGCCACCAGCTCTCCTCCTCCTGCAGAAGAGAAAGCCAGTGTCTGGAGCAGGTCAAAGACAAACCCCAGTCAGCATGAGGGGAGAAGGTCCAGCACCTTGATCCCCAATCTGATACATCTCTAAAGTGGCATTCCAGATTTCAGGAGCTGTTTGTGGTGGTGGATGAAGGCTTTTTTGAAACTGTGTTATAGCCCAACTTCTCCCTCTGCTGAAGCCTATTTCCTTCCCTTTCCTTTTGCAGGTGTTGTTTCAAAAGCACTCCCTAATAAACGTCAAGTATGCTAATCTCTATCTCAGAATCCACCTCCCAGGGAACCTGACTGAAAAATAAAACAACTGACTGTTTATTATAAGTAAGTAACTTTAAAACGTACAGGTGCAAAGGTAACACAAGGACATTAGAGAGAAGCCGGTTTGCAAGATGCTTGCATGTGCTCTTGGCCCTAAGCAGTATGTTTCATGGAGACCATGGTGGCTCAAACGGTAAAGAATTCACCTGCAATGCGGGGGACCTGAAGGAGGGCATGGCAACCCAATCCAGTATTCTTGCCTGGAGAATCCCCATGGACAGAGGAGCCTGGCAGGCTACAGTCCACGGGGTCACAGAGACTCGGACATAACTGAGGGATGAAGCATACGGATGAACTGGCAGGTTAGTTAAGAGATTGGTGAAGTGATCACTGTACTCTGCAGAGCTGGGCAAGGACCACTTCTAGCATTGGAGGATAGGGAGCCTGGATGGCAAATGTCTCCTACTTATAATTCCTCCTTCGTAGAGAAGAGAGGGATTGGCAGTTTCATATGAATGAAAGGCCAATGAAATCAGTAAGTCTGACTTCCTCAATCAGATCATACAGACAGTATGGAATTCACCACTGAGGTGTGTCCATGATGTAAGCGGCAAACTACTAAGTGGCCCAAGCGCAGACCATCTCACTGTGATGGGACTCTCATTATCAACTGTCTGAACAAAGAAAGTTTGAAATTGACTAAATCCTTGACTCATATTTTCCATAGCCTTTCTCTTTATAAGTAAGGAATTGAAAAGTATAAGGCATATACTATAGTGGAAAACCACTATATTCAGAAAAAATTAAAGACAATTATATTCAAGAAGAAATGCCTTTAATTTTAATGAGTGATCCATTTAATTACATATGTACTAATTTCTCTTAGTAGGAAGTTAAGGCACAATTTTGCTAACTCCACATAGTTCTAGGCCCATTCTCTGTTCCATGCTCTTTGAGGAGACACCATAACAATTCTAACAGAGTATTTTGGATCTGTACTTGAGCAGGGGGAGGGCCGTTGTTAAAGTCGAAGCCTATCTTATGACACACTGTGGAATGAACAAATCAGTACAATTTAGATTTTACTTTAGGACCAAAGCTGGAAATCACTGCCAACCAAATTCTCAAATCAGTCTTTTCTATATTTTCCAACATGTAGATAGATGTCTGGAGTTTATCTCCTCGGCTCTAAGCACATGATAATGTATAAAAATACCTGAATTTCTACTCTTTTGTAAGTTCAAAATAAAGTCTAGAAACCAAATAAATATCCCCATAACGTTACATCATGTCTTTGACTCTGGTGCAGACTGCAGGCATATCCATCATTCCCTCTATCAAATTTAAAGTAGGATGCCTAAGGAAAGCAGATAATCACCACATAGCTTTATTTAGCTGAACAAGACAGCCTATATAAGCAAAATAATGAGACGCATAAGGACTAGCATAAATTTTGGAAATAAATTCCCAGAGGGTGCAGCTAATTGCTACTTTAAAACAACTGCCTACATTCAGATTTCAACTGGAAGATTAAAACAGTGGCTCTGGCCATGTTATTTGGCTTGTGACACCACAGACACGTTGTCTGTGGTGACTGGGCACACAGCAGGGCACCGGGCATTCTGTTGAGCTTTCTGAGAGGCCGATGAGGGAATACAGCTGCTTTTAGGGGACAACATGGCATATTAAAATTTCAGAATGTTTTTTCTTTGAGTTATTTTATGCTTGTGAATGGAAAGTTCACTCTCTTATGCCCTCCCTTCACACACACACACATATACACACACTCTTCCTACTGATACAATCATTACCAAGCCATGATGACTGTAGTTTCTGAAAGTCAAATGTTGTCTTGACTCATGACTAATTCACATGACTAAATAAATTCAGACAAACCTGTTACATTATAAAAGGAAATAGAAAACCTTTACACATGTTTCTCCACTACGCACAAGCAAAGTATATATATGGAATATACTGCACAGGCGAAATGAGAACCTTTTCCACATAGTAGCGTTTAGTTTATAATTTCAAAATAAGAATGACTTTCTCATGTAGAAGAAAGGAAGAAGGATGTTTAGAGCCGATGGGAGGGAACGTAATACACAGGAAGGCAAGAGAAAGAAGGACATTTAGGGAACAGCGCATCAGGTCCCCAAAGGCCACAGCTCTGACCCGGCAGCCACACAAGTTCTCCTGCATTGCTTATAATCTGCAACACAGGTGCCCCTGCATGGAGCGTGCACTCCTGGAGGTGCCCAGGACAACCCTTCACCAAGACCTGACACATACGGCAGCCCAGACCTGATGCTGAGCTCCAAAGACCATTCTCAGAGGGAAGTTTTAAAGGTTAATTAAGCACCATTTTTATATCAAGTGTTCTAAATGAATGAGAACTATAGGCAAAAATGAAACCACATTTCTTTGTGTTTTCCAATTTGCAGTTTCCCAACAGAATCCTGCTTTGTTACAACCTGATGCCTTTCTGCAAGCTGTTCCTCCTACAAAATCATTACTCTCCTTGCTTCTACTCAGACAGGCTCAATTCTCTTTGTGTGTCCCGCCAGAAAGACTACTTGCTCTGATAAACCTTTCTCCACTCCTGCTCTTTAGTATTTAAGGAGCCTAGACATATCCCTTTTCACGTTTATTGTAATTTGTAAGACTAATTTTCTCATTTCCCATCACCCTGCTCCTCTTTACCTCCCCTACCACAGACTGTGAGACTGTAAAGCACAGAGAGTACAGTTTATTCCTTTTCTAGCCCTGGAGCTTAGTACAGTACCTGACAGTATGTTCCCACCAGATGTATGACAGCTGAGTAAAGTTTAGGCTTGTGCTGGTTGCTTTTGGTTTATTTCAATTTGGAAAATCAGGTGTCTCCCTTAGTGAGGGTGATGATACTTGCTGAGATGTAGCATATCATCCCTTGCTCCAATGCAGGTTAATTTATAAGTAATTGGGTTTCATTCACCAGTACACAGCTGGCAGAAGTCTCTGAAATTCCTGCACGTGGAGCAGTCCTGGAATCATGCTTTTACAGTGTGGATGCAAAGTCAAATTTTGCTCTCCCCTCTAATTCTTACCACACTCGGGAGAAAAGGAGAGATATGATGCCTTAATTTCACTATATATTAGTTCAGAAAATACATCTGTAGTCTGGTTTTATACATCTAAATGGAATCTAAATACCTCCCATAACCTTATCAAAGGGTCATACAAACATACACACACACACAAAACAAACCTGTCCTTTGAGGTATTTAAAGAGCAACCCACTTCAATAGTAATTCACTCCCAGAACACAAGTTTGGCTCCTGAAATAAGCATCAGAGTGAAAGACAGGCTTCTTTCTCAACTAGGAAGATTTTTTCCCCCATAGCATAAAGAAAAATAAGTCCAGGAATCATTTCCTTTATCTATTTCCCCAACAGCTTTATATATTCCTCCTTTTAGTTTTACAAAAACCTATGTAATTTCAGTTTGATTTAGCCATTCTGTAACTTAATAAATAGCCAATTAAAAGAAATGGTGATTAGAAAGAAAAACACCAATACAGTATACTAAAGCATATATATGGAATGTAGAAGGATGGTAATGATAACCCTGTATGCGAGACAGCAAAAGAGACACAGATGTATAGAACAGGCTTTTGGATTCTGTGGGAGAGGGAGAGGGTGGGATGATTTGGGAGAATGACATTGAAACATGTATAATATCATATAAGAAACGAATCACCAGTCCAGGTTTGATGCACAATACTGGATGCTTGGGGCTGGTGCACTGGGATGACTCAGAGGTATGGTACAGGGAGGGAGGAGGGAGGGGGGTTCAGGATGGGGAACACGTGTATACCCATGGCGAACTCATGTTGATGTATGGCAAAACCAATACAATATTGTAAAGTAATTGACCTCCAATTAAAATGAATAAATTTATATAAAAAAATAAAAAAAGTAAAAGTAGAAAAGGAATTCTATTCAAACTATCTGACTCACCGACCTTCATTTATATTTTCAGTGGTACCACATACACACTAATTTTTAAAGTTTTCAACAATTATATGCTCATACTTTTAACTGTAAATTCCTACTATATTTTATTTACAGTACATCTTGATATCCAATTTTAATCCACCCCTGAGTTTTACATGGTGAATATTAAGATCCCAGATAAAAGTCTTGATAGAAACCTCAGAATCTCTGGTCCCTGAGTTTGGATGGTGAGGGACACTATACACAAAAAAGGGTGACAGTATGGGGAAACCCAATGGCAGAGGAAGAGGCAGAAGAGAACAGTGGTTAGGAGCACAGTCTTCACACAAAAAAGAATGAAATAATGCCTTTTTCAGAGATATGAAAGGACCTAGAGATTGTCATATTGAGTGAAGCCAGAGAGAGAAAGACAAATGGCATATGATACCACTTATACGTGGACTCTAAAAAACAGATGCAAATGAACTTATCCACAAAACAGAAAGAGCCTCACAGATGTAGAAAACAAATTTACGCTTACCAGGAGAAAGGGGGAGGGAGGGAAAAAAATGCGAGACTGGGATTGACATATCGACACTACTATACACAAAATAAATAACTAATAAGGATCTACTATATAGCACAGGGAATTCAACTCAATACTCTGTAATATCCTACATGAGGAAAGACTCAAAAAAAAAAAAAAAGAGTGGATATATGTATATGTATAACTAATTCAGTTTGATATATGCTGAAACTAAAACAACATTATTAATAAACTATACTCCAATTGAAGAAAGTGGGGAAAACCACTAGATCATTCAGGTATGACCTAAATCAAATCCCTTATGATTATACAGTGGAAATGAGTAAGAGATTTAAGGGACTAGATCTGATAGACAGAGTGCCTGATGAACTACGGACAGAGGTTTGTGACATTGTACAGGAGACAGGGATCGAGACCATCACCAAGAAAAAGAAATGCAAAAAAGCAAAATGGCTGTCTGAGGAGCCTTACAAATAGCTGTGAAAAGAAGAGACGTGAAAAGCAAAGGACAAAAGAAAGATACAAGCATCTGAATGCAGAGTTCCAAAGAATAGCAAGGAGAGATAAGTAAACCTTCCTCAGTGATCAATGCAAAGAAACAAGGAAACAATAGAATGGGAAAGACTAGAGATCTCTTCAAGGAAATTCAAGATACCAAGGGAACATTTCATGCAAAGATGGACACAATAAAGGACAGAAATGGTATGAACCTAACAGAAGCAGAAGATAAGGTGGCAAGAATACACAGAGAGCATATCAGAGCAGTTGCTCAGTCGTGTCCGACTCTGTGACCCCATGAATCGCAGCACGCCAGGCCTCCCTGTCCATTACCAACTCCCGGAGTTCACTCAGACTCATATCCATCGAGTCAGTGATGCCATCCAGCCATCTCATCCTCTGTCGTTCCCTTCTCCTCCTGTCCCCAATCCCTCCCAGCATCAGGGTCTTTTCCAATGAGTCAACTCTTCTCATGAGGTGGCCAAAGTACTGGAGTTTCAGCTTTAGCATCGTTCCTTCCAAAGAAATCCCAGGGCTGATCTCCTTCAGAATGGACTGGTTGGATCTCCTTGCAGTCCAAGGGACTCTCAAGAGTCTTCTCCAACACCACAGTTCAAAAGCATCAATTCTTCAGCGCTCAGCCTTCTTCACAATCCAACTCTCACATCCATACATGACCACAGGAAAAACCATAGCCTTGACTAGACAG
>NW_011495026.1:4998480-4999078 GCF_000754665.1 Bison bison bison | reverse complement strand
GTCCAACTCTCACATCCATACATGACCACAGGAAAAACCATAGCCTTGACTAGACAGACCTTTGTTGGCAAAGTAATGTCTCTGCTTTTGAATATGCTATCTAGGGTGGTCATAACTTTCCTTCCAAGGAGTAAGCGTCTTTTAATTTCATGGCTGCAGTCACCATCTGTAGTGATTTTGGAGCCCAGAAAACAAAGAAGAACTGTACAAAAAAGATCTTCACGACCCAGATAATCACAAAGGTGTGATCACTCACCTAGAGCCAGACATCCTGGAATGTGAAGTCAAGTGGGCCTTAGGAAGCATCACTACGAACAAAGCTAGTGGAGGTGACAGAATTCCAGTTGAGCTATTTCAAATCCTAAAAGATGATGTTGTGAAAGTGTTGTACTCAATATGTCAGCAAATTTGGAAAACTCAGCAGTGGTCATAGGACTGGAAAAGGTCAATTTTCATTCCAATCCCAAAGAAAGGCAATGCCAAAGAATGCTCAAACTACCACACAGTTGCACTCATCTCAAACATTAGCAAAGTAATGCTCAAAATTCTCCAAGCCAGACTTCAGCAATATGTGAACCGTGAACTTCCAGATGTTCAA
>NW_011495026.1:4965933-4998380 GCF_000754665.1 Bison bison bison | reverse complement strand
CCAGAAAAACATCTATTTCTGCTTTATTGACTATGCCAAGCCTTTTACTGTGTGGATCACAATAAACTGTGGAAAATTCTGAAAGAGATGGGAATACCAGACCACCTGACCTGCCTCTTGAGAAACCTATATGCAGGTCAGGAAGCAACAGTTAGAACTGGACATGGAACAACAGACTGGTTCCAAACAGGAAAAGGAGTACATCAAGGCTGTATATTGTCACCCTGATTATTTAATATCTATGCAGAGTACATCATGAGAAACGCTGGGCTGGAAGAAGCACAAGCTGGCATCAAGATTGCCAGGAGAAATATCAATAACTTCAGACACGCAAATGACACTACCCTTATGGCAGAAAGTGAAGAGGAACTCAAAAGCCTCTTGATGAAAGTGAAAGAGGAGAGTGAAAAAGTTGACTTAAAGCTCAACATTCAGAAAAGTAAGATCATGTTCTCTGGGCCCATCACTTCATGGGAAATAGATGGGGAAACAGTGGAAACAGTGTCAGACTTTTGGGGGGGGGCTCCAAAATCACTGCAGCTGGCGATTGCAGCCATGAAATTAAAAGACGCTTACTCCTTAGAAGGAAAATTATGACCAACCTAGGTAGCATATTAAAAAACAGAGATATTACTTTGCCAACAAAGGTCCGTCTAGTCAAGGCTATGGTTTTTCTGGTAGTCGTGTATGGATGTGAGAATTGGACTATAAAGAAAGCTAAGTGCTGAAGAATTGATGCTTTTGAACTGTGGTGTTGGAGAAGACTCTTGAGAGTCCCTTGGATTGCAAGGATATCTAACCAATCCATCCTAAAGGAGATCAGTCCTGGGTGTTCACTGGAAAGACTGATGTTGAAGCTGAAACTCCAATACTTTGGCCACCTGATGCAAAGAGCTGACTCATTTGAAAAGACCCTGATTCTGGGAAAGATTGAAGCCAGGAGGAGAAGGGGATTACAGAAGATGAGATGCTTGGATGGCATCACCGACTCGATGGACGTGAGTTTGAGTGAACTCTGGGAGTTGGTGATAGACAGGGAGGCCTGGCGTGCTGCGGTTCATGGGGTCGCAAAGAGTCAGACATGACTGAGAGACTGAACTGATACTCCAGTAACATTTTTTTTTTCAAAGTATGAGCTCCAAAGCTAGCCTGATGAGGTTAAAATTCTGAAACAGTAGGAAAGTTACTTAACACTCAGTTTCTTTTTCTATAAAATGGTGATGACAATGACACTATTTCTTCATGGGTCTATTGTGAGGATTAAAGAAGAATACAAATACTTAAAATGCCTGGACTCCTGCTGGATACAAGGTGAGCTCTTAAGTATTTCCTCTTATAAACATTATTGTTATCAATAAAGTATCCCAACTTAAAAAAAATCTGAGTAGGTATCAAGCTTCTGAAATACATTGATTGACCGTCCTGAAATCAATGGCATCACTGAACAGTCATCAAATGCAGGCTATGCCTTATTTTTAAGGAAAGGTGCCATGAGTTGAAGGTACTAGAAAAACAATCAAGACATATATTTCAAATTTACCCTTCTTGGTTCATGATTCTTAAATTGTGGCTAATCCACCTAACAATGACATATTATATATCTGCTATTATATCAAGAGTTGTGGATAAAGAGTAACACAGTATAATACATAGTCACTTTCCTCAGTAAATTTTGGTGAGAGAAAAATCTCTATCATAGGAAGGAACTGATGATTAAATTATAGACACCAACTCAAAATGCAATGGGAATTCTGAACAAAGAATACTCAATTTAAAAGAAAGGCTTTAAGAATAAATAAAGCAACAGTTCTTGAGTTAAGCTTTGAAAGATAGGGAAAGATGGACTAAGAAAGGAAGAGGAGCAGGCCTCCAGGGCAGAGAAGAAAACTTGGGCAATCAGCAGTCATGCTGAGATGAGTTTTTATTGGCTGGGAATGAGTGACAGAGTCAAACCTAACACTGAGGGGCCGGGCAGTGTGAGCACACATCCAGCTCCTGTGACTGAGGTTAGTTTTATGTTCCTCCTCATTTCCCTTCAAAATGGAAATGTGTTTTCACTTCATATGAAAGGGAAAGAGATGCTTTGATAGATGACACTCCTAAAGAGACGTCAAGGCTTCATGAAACAACCTTGAATACCATCCAGTTCTCTTGATACCTTGTACCCTGCTTTCTTTTCTTCCTTCATGTTAAATTACTAAGGAGATTTGCATGAAAAGGGGAGCTTTGTTTCTCAGAGTTCATCTGCTCCAGTAGCCATTTACTCCTCACTTCATTGTGACTCATCTTCTCAGCAAAGAGAGGGTGAGGACTCACAGTAGAGAATAGTGGCAAGAGCAGACATACTTAGACCATAGACTCTGTTGTCATGTAAATCAGCTCAGAAATAAAAGGGAAGAGAAGTACAGAGAATAGGTTTTAGAAGCAACTAAATAAAATGGTTTCCATGGGGGCTATAGTGGCTCTTTAATATTTATCAGCGTCACTGAGTTCTTTTTGCAACAGTAATTCATCATCAGAAAGCCTATTTCCACGTAGCTTCTTCGGTATTGCTTTCAGCGAGGATACTCCCCTAAAAAAAGCCACTGCCAGTGGCACTCTTGGTTTCACAATGTTAGATTCATCCTGATGGAGGAGATGAGCAAAACAAAAGAGAAGAGATGCAAAGAGAGACATATTTTTCACAAGGAAAACTTCAGTTGAGCTGCGGACCATAATAAGGACCTTCAACATTTAAAATGAAAATTCATTATCACATTAGCCCTATATGTCATGGATTTGTGGGAGGCCACACACATGTGGACAAAAAGATAAAGAATGAAATTTTATGTATTTTAACAAAATTCTCCTTGCACAACATGAATTTCATTATATTGAAGTGTGCAGCAAGGAAACATGCACAACAGACTCTAAGAAAATGTTTACTTATCTGTTTTAAAAGTGTTTAATGTGTTATGGTTAAGAGAAAAGAGTCTTTAAAAGTTGCTGTCAGCAGCCACTCATTTGACTGACAGATTCCTTAACAAAGCTAAAGGAGTGAGTAACCCTGGAAGCAGTGCATGCATGCATGCAGGATCAGTCTTAAGTGAGCCCAGAGTAAATTTCTCCAATGAACTCCTTCTAATGGTAAACAACTCACCAGTGTATAGTGTAAAATCAATCAAACAAACAAACAAAAACCACTAAAGGAATCTAAAAATTATTGAGGGGACAAAGGAAGCTTAGAGGACAGTAATAGACAGTTGCTGGTTATATAAGACACACTTTGTTTCAGAAACTAGCTCGACTTCTGAGTCAAAGAATCTAGACAAGATGGAAAACAAAGGCCATTATCTTACCTTTAGAGTCAGTGAAAGAGCACTGAGAGGAAACTGAAAGCCAAGAAGAGTTTTTGTTTGCTGTTGCTTTGGTTCCTCTCATCCCCATCACGGCTCACCACCGTATAGCCTAGCACAGTGACTGATGGCATCCCTAGGGGGATGTAGCTTGAAACAGGTTTACACCAACCAGCTGCCTCCCAGAGTCACCTTAAAGTCAAAGAATGGAAAAAATCACTGGAAATCCCTTCAAGGATTCTCTCCTGGGTACTTGAAATCTATGCAGAGAGGTCCATAATTAGAAAATGGTAACAAAGAAAAAGAAGAGCAATGCCAAACGCATCTGAAGCCTAGAATAATTTGCTTCTATATCACCTTTCTTTACTTCTGTTATTAGTTTAGACCTCATAGTCACAAGACAATCAAACATTTTTGTGCCATAAATCCAAAAGAACTAAAACTGAAGCTAGCTTTTCTTCCATCAAATGTGTTTCCCTCCCATGTCCTCTTGCTTGAGAACTGTCACCGTCATCTGCATAATCGCCCAACCAGAAACCCTAAGAGTCATCCCTGCGTGTTCCCTCACACGCAGTTACCAATTCTTCCTCACCCACTGTTCTAGAATCTCTTTTATAATTACCCCCCTAAACTAAGTGCTTCTGCTCTAGTTAAGGCCATTATATATCATCTATACCACTGAAATAAACCCAATAACTTATCTTTTAAACCCCAGATTTATTCCTATCCAATAAATCCTCCACACTGCTTACCAAGGTAGTCATTTCTCCCTACCTGTAGTACACAATGCAAAATCATCCTGATTTAGTACTTATAATACAAGTCACATTCGCCCCCACACATTGTTTCTGCACCAGCCTTGCTAAACTACCGCCTATTCCCTGAGATCACTTGTTCTCTCGTCTCCCTGTACTTCACGGTTGGTCCCCTGTCCTCCCCTTGGCCCACCCTATGTGCCCTTCAAGTCTCAGGTGAAGCACGATACGATGCACTCCCTGATACAGAGTCAGGACTCTCTCTTTCATCATCTCAGAGAACCTTTGTGTTTGGCACTTCACATTGCTAAAACCAGAAGCCACTCAGGCTACAAACAAATGGACATCTGTTGTGAAAACAGGAGCTGGAATGAGGAGGAGGCGCCCCGTGGGAATGCCAGAATACCCATGCAGCCAGGCCTCAGGACGATGGAGCTCAGAGAGAGGAAAGCGCTGAGATCCCAGGGCAGCTCTCATGACTTGTATCAGAAGCAAGCATATGTTAAGCCCTTTGCTCATGCCTTGTCATTACTATACCACAGGGTCTTCCAACTTCTGTTCCCTTTTTATCCACTGCATGACCTTTTCTATATGTTGAGTTTGAACTATTCAGAAAAAAATAAAGTTAGTTGTTCAGTCATGTCTAACTCTGTGACCCTATTGATGGTAACCCACCAGGTTTCTCTATCCAGGGGATTATTCAGACAAGAATACTGGAGTGGGTTTCCATTCCCTTCTCCAGGGGATCTTCCCTACCCAGGGATTGAACCTGGGTCTCCAGCATTGCAGGCTGATTCTTTACTGACTGATTCATCCAGTGTAGGCCCATTTGGAAGAAAAGATTGTATCAATGCAATTAGGCACCATGATCTCCATTGAGGTGTTCTTTCCTACCACCCACCCCAGGAGAACACTGTCCAGCTTATAAGATATGCTATGTGGTGGCAGAGTCAGCTTTGACCAGAGCGGCAAGTCCACTGGTCAGTAGCATGGTAACCATGGTGAAGGACTCATAAAGGGATTGTGAGGTGGCAGCATTCTGAGACCTGGGGTATCCAACACTCTTAGTATATAACTTACAAGAAATTTATCACATTGTGCTATACTTGCTTGCCTGATTGCATGACTATCTCTGAAAAGACCATGAGTACTTTGTGAAAACCTTCCAGATCCACTGTAAGAACATAGTAGGTACACAATAAATAGTTGCTAGTAAATGAATGAATTAAGGGTACACACAAAAAAATTTATTTCATTAGTAAAACTTTTCCAAGTATCTTATTTTTATATCTCATTTAGCTGAAGCATGTTATCCAAACCTGGCACTGTGAGTCTCCTAGAAAACTGTTGAGTGGAAATTCCCTAAATCATAGACACAAAAACCTCACACCAATGACAGGAGTCCTGGCGCCTAGAGGACAGTGAAATTACATAACAGCAAGACTAAGGCATCTGCGAACGATAGTCTTGATCCTCTATCTATCAGGACACACACAACTCAGGTACTGTACATGAGTAACACAATTTTCCGAGGGTAAAGGGGACCACAAGCTCTGTTCAGTTGTATTCAAAATGCAAGTCTACTTCCTTCCAATAGATCCATTTCTCAGTTGAGATTGATAACATGCTGAGATTAGGAAATCTAAGCCTGGAGGTGAGAAACTGGTTGTTCAAGGTCACTCAGATGCCTAATGACAAAGCCAGATTCCTCCTTATCAGACCAATGTTCTTTTCTAGTTCTTGCTTAACATTCCTTAGTACCAAAGGCCCAAACTAAGTTTTAACCTAGTATTTTAATTTAAATGTCTGCCTTAAGGGATTCCCAGATGGTGCTATTAGTAAAGGACCCATCTGCCAATGCAGATGTAAGAGACATGGGTTTGATTCCTGGGTGGGGAAGATTCCCTGCAGGAGGGCATGGCAACCCACTCCAGTATTCTTGCCTGGAGAATCCCAAGGACAGAGGAGCCGACTGGCTACAATCCATAGGGTTGCATAAAGTCAAACACAATTGAAGCAACTTGGCACACATGCACACACTGCCTTAATCATTTACCAGCAGAGTTAAGAGTAAACCTAAGTCTACATAAATAGAGAATTCAGAAAACTATATTTAAGGGGAAACACTCATTTGCATATAACAGAGAAGCAAGGGCAAGCCCAGGGACACAGGGAAGACTAAAGCTCCAGGAAATTCTGTAATTCAGTAACTGATTCTATAAGTCAGTTAACTGATGATTCAGTAAACTGACTTCCAGCATATTGACTAGAGCCAGTACCCAAAGGCAGCTGTATGAACATGCAGAGTTGTGAGCTAACCTAGAAATCTCAAGTAGGCCATTATCTGTTCATATAAAACTATGCATTATATAAAGTAAAATAATTGTTCTTTACTCAACCTAGTTAATGTTTGGTTGTTGTGTAATTTAAAAAATACCAGATACCCAATTAATTTAAGCCCATTGTTTTCCAGGCTTTTAAGTTACAAATTAGCAAATTTCTGCTGTACATACACTTAGCATATCTGTGGTAATTGAGAACAGAACTTGGAGTCTTACTAATAGCAAGCATATGAAGGAGAATATGAAATGTTGATTACATTCAGGGATTAAAACAAGAATGTGTGGTGTGTGAAGTGTTTGGTATTTAAACCAAGAGCTGATGAAGATCAACATCAAAAGAAAATTTAAATTAATTACTATGGATTATGTTTGCAGAATCCAGAGTAAGAGAATAAGGAAATGCAACTGAGAGAAAAAAATGACCAAAACATTGGCCTGCACTCCATTTAAAGTTTATACTTCATTTTTTCACTAATCTTACAGTTACTACCTTCTTAAACCACCAAGTGAAAAGTAAAATTTATACTACTTTTCACTATGTGGGTATACATATGTATTAAGTATGAATACACATGAATGCAAAGGAAAATAATTAGGAAAAAGAAAGAAAATAAATCCAGATTTTATTCCATTCACTCTTACTTACAATGTTTTGGGAAATGTAGTTTCATTCAAAGAATCTCCCTCATTTCTTCAAGGAAGGACCTGCAGTAAAGAAGAGGATTCAGTGATAACCAACCTGGGCACTTTTGTTATTTCTCCTTCATTTTTTCACATAAGGTTATTACTCTCAAAACTCTCTGCCTTTTGGCTGCTGTTGCTGTCATTGTTCTTTCTCTCCTAGAAAGGTCATTTCTAAGAATCACCTATTTTTCTGCTTTCCAACCTACTGATTTATTTATCTCTCAAGAGAATCAGAGGAATTCCGTCACAACAGGAAACACTTAGGATTCTAGGCCTCACACACACTCCTCTCCAGGCTGAAGATGGGATTTCCTTGAATTTTATCCTGGGATTGTCAACAATTTCTGAACCCTGAATCTGCCTTCTCAGAAGTAGCCACTTACCTTCTACTTGCCAAGAGAAAATGATCCACAAATCGTGCCTACTTATACGAAGGTTTCCAGATCAAATACAGGTTTTCATTAAACATGAATTTTAGATAAACAATGAGTACTTTCACAGTATAGCTATATTCCATGCAATATCTGAAATTTATCTGTAATTCAAATTTAATTGGGAAGCCAATTAAATTTGTATTTGGTAAATCTAGCAATTATGACTAGGAGCTCTCCCTCCTTTTGAGAGATTCTATTTCATTTTCTCCTCTAGGCTTTTCTCACTCTTGAGGGACAATTCAGCATTATGTTCCTTATTGTTTTATATTCCTTTTAAGGGATTTTCTATGCCAGATACAAAAGTATGTTCATGACTATATATGAGCATTCATGCATAGTCAGGAAAGTTTAATGTTGATAACACAATGCTGCTGCTAAGTCGCTTCAGTCGTGTCCGACTCTGTGCGACCCCACAGACGGCAGCCCACCAGGCTCCTCTGTCCCTGGGATTCTCCAGGCAAGAATACTGGAGTGGGTTGCCATTTCCTTCTTCAACACATGCATGCTTGCATGCTAAGTCACTTCAGTCGTGTTCAACTCTGTGTGACCCTATGGACAGCAGCCCACCAGGCTCCTCTGTCCACAGGATTCTCCATGCAAGAATACTGGAGTGGGCTGCCATCTCCTTCTCCTGATAACCACAATAACACAAGGATAAAGTATAAGTCTATTGCCAAGCCTCCCTCAAGGATTTTGATAATTTTCCACGTCATCCAACAGAAATCCAAAATGGTCCTTTATTCTCTAATTTGTGCCAACATGACTCAAGGTGGTTTTGAGAAAGCCTATTTTGGTAACGCTTACTGTGTAATCTGACCTGGTAGCCAGATCCAAACATACAGTTGCCAACTAGTAAATAGAAATTGTCCAGATTTTGACTTGGCATAGAAAAGTCCCAAACTAAATACTCTGTTATAACATTTGACCTATCTAAAACTGTACACATTGTTTGTGTCAACACTTTAAGTATAGGAAAGAAGAGAAGCCAATAATTTCTGTCTCTCTCCATCTTTATTTTTCCCTTATGCTTTCTCCATTTGCACTGAAGCTAAAAGAACAGTGAAATTCAGAAAGAAAATTCTATGCACATATACACACACATTTTGACTTTTAACACATTTCGACTTTTAAGATAAAGAATATACACATATATATGTTAGAAAGTACACACTAAAATGCCAGTTCATCCAAAATAATTGGTAGATCGTGGATTCTACTAGTGAATGTATGGGTCAAAGTTATTTCCTAAAAAACAAATTCTTTTTCTCAGTTACCCTGATGACATATCCTGAAAGCCAGAAGCCCAAATAGCTTAGATTAGATATAATGCTTGCTTTTTCCTTCTTCTACAAACCCTAGATATTTCAAGAGGATGATTCCTGTGGTGTAGTTGCTTCCATAGCTAGGCTTACAATGGCCAGAATTGTAGGGATGTTATTCATGAAAGAAAGGAATGGTGAGCTTCTATTTTCTCCTAAAGTAAAATACCTAAGCACCTAATATGTAGAGAGGATGCTCTTGTGTCCCAGAGTGTCCCAGAGAGGGAGGTCCTTTAAGACTTTGGGATGTTCATTTTATGAGATTTAATCTATTTTTTATGGCAGTAATGACTAAGAGAATACTATCCATATATACAAAGAATATAAATATCAGGCCACAAACTCAAGCATGTGAGAAATAATCAACACTTTTATAAAGCAACTTAAGTTACATTCAAGCTGTCATCCCCATGAGCCAGTGGGAAACTTATGGTCCATAACAAAATTTAAAGATTCTCTAGGGAGCACTAAGGGGTTGGAAAGCTGAGGTTAAGTACAGTATCTCTTCAGCAAAACTAGCAAACAAATTAGCACCAAGATGCTTAGTGATCCTCTCAGCCTGGTCTTTCCATGTCTATCAACAGTCTGATGATTTCTACCATGCTTGGAAAGTTCTTGCAAGGTTTCCTATGGCCTTGCCAACCTAGATGCCCCATGAAGCCTCTGGTTTCTAAGATCTAGCCATATGCTGCCAAAAAATCAGGGCAGGTCTACTGTGTTCTTGGGGCCACATATTTTCCCTCTCTCCTCCTCTAAGAAAATATTAAAGATAGATCAGAGGGAATTCATTTCTGTCTCATGATTCTTTAAGATAATTATTTCATAATCAGTAACTGTCATTCATTTAAGCCCTTTACATGTTCAGACTGGACAGTTTGCCCTGCCACAGGCCTCCCTGAGTTAGGTATTACACATCCATCCGCTGCTTACAGGAAATGTGGAGTAATGGGATGAGGAGAGGGGAAATGCAGAGGGGAAAACTCACAGAATAATAACTGAAAATATCAAGAACCAGATATCTAAGTTCAAGCTCAACTAAGAGATCCTTGTTTTAAAAGACAGAAGAGAAGCCATTAGTGGTCTAAACTCAAAACTTTCATTTCTATGTCATTTTAAGATGTTTGACCTCAAAACACTTCACTGCAGAGAACATTTTTGAAGAGTCATTGGTTGACCAAAAGATAAGTTTGGAGAACACACAAGAATAGGATGTCTATGTTATTTTCATAAGGTGATAACATTAAAACATAAAATAAAAAATATAAAAATACAGTGGGACATAATACATCAAAATTAAATGTAGAACTGACTGCTATTGTAGGTACTGGCAAGTAGAATGGGCATTTTATTTTCTCTTAAGAATGGAAACAATGGTCAATATGAAAGAAGTATCTCATTCTTTAAATTCTGACAGATTTACAAACCAGAATTCCAGAAAAATATCCACTTCTGTTTCACTGACTATACTAAAGCCTTTGATTGCATGGATCATAAAAAACTGGAAAACTCTTAAAGAGATGGGAATACCAGACTATCATACCTGTCTCCTAAGAAACCTGTATGCGGGTCAAGAAGCAACAGTTAGAACCTTATATACAAGGAACAACTGGCTGATTTAAAATTGAGAAAGCGGTATGACAAGGCTGTATGTTGTCACCCTGTTTATTTAACTTATATGCAGAGCACATTATGCAAAATGCTAGGCTGAATGAGTTACAAGCTGGAATCAAGGCTGCCAAGAGAAATATCAACAACCTCAGATATGCAGATTATACCACCCTAATGGTAGAAAGTGAAGAGGAATTAAAGAGCCTCTTGATGGAAGTGAAAGAGGAGATTTAAAAAGCTGGCTTAAAACTCAATATTAAAAAAACTAAGAATCATGGCATCCAGTCCCATCACTTCATGGTGAATAGAAGGGTTTAAAGTGGTGGCTCAGACGGTAAAGCATCTGCCTGCAAGGTGGGAGACCTGGGTTCGATCCCTGGGTCGGGAAGATCCTCTGGAGAAGGAAATGGCAACCAACTCCAGTATTCTTGCCTGGAAAATCTCATGGATGGAGGGGTCGCAAAGAGTCAGACGCAACTGACCGACTTCACTTCACTTCACTTCAAGCGGAAGCAGTGACAGATTTTATTTTTTAGGCTCCAAAATCACTGTGGACTGTGGCTGCACCCATGAAATTAGAAGACAATTGCTTCTTGGCAGGAAAGTTATGACAAACCTAGACAGTATATTAAAAAGCAAAGATATCACTCTGTTGACAAAGGTCCATATATTCAAGGCTGTAGTCTTTGCAGTAGTCATGTATGGATGTGAGAGTTGGACCATAAAGAAGACAGAGGGCTGAAGAATTGATGCCTTCAAACTGTGGTGCTGTAGAAGGCTCTTGAAATTCCCTTGGACAGAAAGGAGATCAAACCAATCAATTATAAGGGAAATCTACTGTGAATATTCATTGGAAGGACTGATGCTGAAGGTGAAACTCCAATACTTTGGTGACCTGATGCAAAGAGCCAACTCACTGAAGAGACCCTGATGTTGGGAAAGACTGAAAGCAGAAGGAGAAGAGGGTGACAGAAGATGAGATGGTTGGATGGCATCACCAATTCAGTGGACATGAACTTGGGCAAACTCCAGGAGATGGTGAGAGACAGGGAGGCCTGGTGTGCTGCAGTCCATGGAGTTACAAAGAGTTAGACATGGCTTGGCAACTGAACACACACACGCATGCACACACACACACACACACACACACACAGATTTACAAACCAATAAACATCACATGGATGATCTTTGCAGTACACGCACTCTGCTGAATTTTTATTCCAAGAGGTAAAGCTCTTTTGAATCTAATAACAAAGCAGATCAAGTTTGGGCAGGATAAAGTTGTAGATTTTTGAAGTGTGGTTTTACACTTACATGAAAACAGAGAAGAGGACCCCACCTTACAAATAGCTTTAGTTTGGCTACCCATGACCAGAATTTTCCAAAGAGTAGTTCCAGGAGACACACTTGCAGAGGGAGAAATGTGGCCAAGTAGCCCTGTGCAGGTGGACAGCAGGCTCAGAGAAGGCTTCCAACTAGCCCTGAAGGACAACCTAGTGCAATATACCAACCCAGAGACCAGATTCTCAGACCACCTAGCAAAGGGAACATTTCAAAGGCAAACTCCCCTGAGATACGTTGCTGAAATTAACAACAACCTGTTTTTGCCTAAGCTTCAGACACACCAGAAAACAAAAGGATGAGATTAAATTCCATATAACGGGTAGGAAGAAAAAAAAATGACAAAGAAGGAACTCAAAAGAATGAAGAATAAAAAAAGAAACATTTCATGAACCTCATTTAGGATAAAGAGGGAGCCCAAGAGAAGAAGGATAGAGCTGTATAGAAAGAACTGTTTCAGTCTCAACAATGCAGCCCTGGCAGCAGAAAGCTCAAAATGACCTCATGGGCCTCTCAGATTACTCTATGATTCAAAAGTCATGTGTGCCTGGTGTGTGTCCACCAAGGCTGGAGGACACGTGATGGGACAATCCAGCAAGGCATTGCCTCGTACCACATGTGAGTAAGGCAGAGAATGCTTGAAGATAATGAATGTCTATTTTTTAAATGTGAGATTTACTGGACTTCTAATCCTACTTTGGAAGTCTGCTTCTTTATTCATACCAGCATGTTTATTTTAACTTTTGGTATATTCTAGAAAAATGATAACATTCCAAAGAAATACAGAAAGAAAAGGCTAAGTCAGAAGAGTTTCTGTTCATTTGCTGAAGCTTCTAGAGAGGGAAATGGGCACAGAGTTAGTGATTAATGTGGGCAAATAACACCTGATTGGCATAAAGTGGGTTTTTTTTTCCCCCGAATAATGTCAAGACGCTTTTTGTACTGTACAACTCCACAGGGCAATCTGACATTTTCTTAGCGGCCTGCAGGTTAACTGACTTTCTTCTTAGTCACAGGAAAGTAGGATCAAGTAGGTGCTATGCTCAGCCTTTCTGTATAACCAACCCTCTACACACCTATAGTGGCATTCTACCACTCTTCCTGGATCCGGCTTTATCTCCCTCCAAACCTTTCTTCACATTGCAACCAGAGTGTTCTTTCAAAAATGCAAACCTAATAAATGCCAAAGGCATGATCATGAAAAGGATAATTGATAAGTGGGACTTTATTAAAATTTAAAACTCTGTTCTGCAAAAAAGATATTGCTGGAAAAAAAAGAGAGAGAGAAGACAAGACACAGACTGGGAAAAAATATTTTGCAAAAGACACTTGATAAAGACTATTATCCTAAATAACTCTTACCTCAAAAGGGACTCTTAAAACTCAACAAAAATAAAAAACCTGACCTAAACACAGAAAAAAATTCTGAAAAGGACCTCACCAAAGAAGATAGATGGAAAATAAGCATATAAAAAGATGTTCAACAGCATCTGGCATAAGGGAAAAGCAAACTAAAACAACAATGAGATACCACCACACCACTACTAGGATGACCAAAACCCATAGCCAGGACAACACCAAATGCTGGGGAGGATGTGAAGTAAGAACACTCATTCACTGCTAGTGAGAATACAGAATTGTACAAACACTTCAGTTTCTTATGAAACTAAACATCTTAGCATATAATCCAGCTCCTTGGTACTCCTCCAAAGAAGTTGAAAATGGGTCCACACAAAAACCTACACATGGATGGTCATAGCAGCTTTAGTCATAACTGCCCAAACTTGGAAGCAATCAAGATGTCTTTCAGGTGAATGGATAAGTAAACTGCGGTATATTCAGACATTGGAATATTCTTGCGTTTTAAAAAGAAATGAGCTATCAAGCCACGGGAAGACATGAGAAAACTTTAAATGCATATCAACAAAAGAAAGAGAACAATCTGAAAATTGCATGAATACTATATGAATACTATATATTCTATATGAATACAACTACATGACATTCTGGAAAAGGCAAAACTATACATATAGTAAAAATATCAGTAGCTTTCAGGGCTAGAGGTGGGGAAAAGAAGAACAGGTAGAATGGAGAGAATTTTTAGGGCAGTAAAAACACTCTGTAGGACACCATAATATTGAATACATGTCATTAGAGAAAGAAAGTGAAAGTGAAAATCCCTCAGTCATGTCTGACTCTTTGCAACCCCATGGACTACACAGTCCATGGAATTCTCCAGGCCAGAATACTGGAGTGGGTAGCCTTTCCCTTATCCAGGGGATCTTTCCAACCCAGGGATTGAACCCAGATATCCCACATTGCAGGTAGATTCTTTTACTAGCTGAGACACAAAGGAAGCCCATGTCATTATATGTTAGTCCAAACCCATAGAATGCACAACACCTAGAGTGAATCTCGATGTGAACTATGGACTTAGGTTGGTTATAATTTGTTAATGGACTAGTGTTCACCTCCCTATCATCATTCATGATCCTCCCATACCTTGGAGCTTTATGGACTGTTCAAGGTTAACTTGACCCTTCACTTCTCTTCCAAGCTTTCACTACACTCTTCTCTGAATTTTTACAGCATGTTTGCTTAATTTGACACAGTATTACATTAGGGTTTTGCAATAACATTTATTATTATAACTTCTTATCTTGATTGGAAACTACTTAGAGACAGTCCATGAAGCCTCATGCTTCTGTAACCCAACCACTGCCAGCACAATGCTGAGTAGCCCATGACTGATTGATTTTACAAGAAATCTTTCCAGAGGTGATTCAGCTCTTATCATGTCACATCCCAAGGGACACAGCTTTTAAAATCACAGGCTAACCTTTCACTCTCTAAAAAATATGTTTCATTTTACTCTACACTTTCCATGTGAATTTCCCTGAGTTCAAAAGAGAGGACACATCCAGCATGCTGGACTTTCAGGGGTTTCTTGTGAGCAAAACTTTTCTGGATTTTAAGCACCATAGTATATCTTGCCTAGAGCTCAAATAATAGAAAAAAGAGAAGACACAATACTGTTAAGGAATCTGACAAAATTCTACATATGCCAGCTGTGAAAATAATGCATGTGTCTTCTAAATGGTAGATCTCTGAGCACACTCCTAGGAATGATGCTGGATTATTATGATAATATAGTTTCACAACAGGCTCAAATATATCTGAAGTGTTAATCCTATAGATTTTTTAAAATATAAAGTCACATTCCTCTAGCTCTCATCAACAATGGTAATGTAGTTTCCAAATGATTATCTCCATAAGAATTATTCTGATTGATGAGTATTTTAAATTTCCTCTTTTTTTTTTCCTCCAACATTAAATAGGCTAACAGTTCAAAACTTCAAGTATCTGGCTGTCATTATTTGGACCTTGAGTACCACTATACTAAAGGAGATTCATGTTACTGTTACCCACTTGAATGGTGTGTGTGTAACACATACATATATATTTATACATATATATAAAAAATAACCAAGTATTTATCTACAACACACTGATTATCCAAGAAATTTCCTAGACAAGAACAAGACCACCAAGAAAATTAACAACAGCAACAGCTATTTTTGAGCACCCCAATGTTCAGACATTTTAAGTGAAAACTTTTTAATCCTCACAGATATGCAAGAAAGTAGAGATACTACTCTCCTCAATTTTACTGTCAAGAAGACAGATTCAGAGAGTTGAAATAGGAAAGAAAGGAGTCAGAATTTGAATATTCAAAAATAGTACTCTTTCTACCACAGGAAGCATGTAACTGACAGCTCTTGAAAATGCAGAAAGCTTGTAAAGGCAGAGTGGGATAAGTGAGGGCTTTACTTTCAGTCCCCAAACTTCAACATAATGTATTGATTGAACATGTCACAATATAGGTTGCAATTACATAAAGGAAGCTGAAGTTGACTTACTATAAAAATTTTTCTCTTGTTATCACAATAATAATTAACATTTTATAACAACTGTCAGAAGCTATGCAGAAACAATGTAGGATGCATTTAGCATAACAATTTGGTTTTGTTCTTCTTATTTTAAACTTGTTATTAACCGGTTATATCTGATCTTCCCTGTGGGAAGACTCAACGTCTCCACCCTATGGGAAGAAAACGTCTCCACCCTACTGACCTTCAGAGTAGCTATGTTATTTCCTATGGCAATGAAATCTGACCAGAATCATCATTTCTTGCTTTTTTGGCTGCAAGCTTTGAGAATCATCATATGCTTTGTCGTCCTCACTTTCCTCTTTAGCCATGACAACACCAGTGTTCTTGGCTGTAGCTGCCCCATTAGCCTGGGTCCTGAGTTAGTCACAACCAACCCTCAGTGGACACACTGCATGAGCCACACACAAACCTCTGTGGTTATAAGTCACTGAGACATTGTGACTGTTTGTTGTCACATTATAAACTAGTCCATTTTAACAGACTGTTGTTGTTGCTGTTCAATTGCTAAGTATTGCGACCTCATGGACTGCAGCACGCCAGGCTTCCCTGTCTTCACCATCTCCCAGAGTTTGCTAAAATTCATGTCCATAGTCAGTGATGCTATCCAAACATTTCATCCTCCGTCATCCCCTTCTCCTTCTGCCCTCAATCTTTCCCAGCATCAGGGTCTTTTTCAATGAGCCAGCTCTTTGCATCAGGTGACCAAAGTATTGGAGCTTCAACATCTGTCCTTCCAATGAATATTCAAGGTTGATTTCTTTTACATACATCTTTTAACTACTCTTTCTACCAATTCCCATTGTATTTGGTCTCTGTTGCAATAATAATAGCGATCAACTCCAAAACTCAGTAGCTTGTAAGAAAAAGCTCTCATTTCTTCTTCATGGGGCTGAAGGTCTCTTGAAGCTCTCTTTTCTTAGTCAGGGTATATATGGACCACACCCTCATATATCCATCGTAAATGGTGGGATATGGAAAGGATAACTGCAATAAGCATCACCATTTCAAAAGGGAAAGAATGAAAGGCAATAGCAGTTACTGGTCTAGAGCTACTCGAAATCACTCCAGACAGAATGGTCTACCATGGGATAGAAAATGTCTCTCAATTAGGCCAAGTTCTGTTTCTTAGGAGAAACTTCCCAGTCCATTTTTCTCCTTGACTACTAGCTCCATTCTTTCAGATATTCTTCCTGTTCCATGGCGATATATAAAGAAAACATTGGAGAAAATGCCATCAATGGTTGATAAGTCTCTTTTTCCACCTGTTTCATGTTTGTAGAAAGCTAGAGGATCAAACCCCTTCAGGGATAACAGCCTTGTTGTGGAGAAGGGTCTTGCATAACTAATGAAGCTATGAGGTATGTCATGCAGGGTCAACCAAGACAGATGGGTCATGGGTCAAGGGCAGACTTCTGAGAAAATGTGGTCCACTGGAGAAGGGATTGGCAAACCACACCAGTATTCTTGCCATGAGAACCTCATTAACATGAATAGTGTGAAAAGACAAAAGATACGACATCAGAATGAGGCCCCCAGGTCAGAAGGTGCCCTATATGTTCCTGGAAAAGACAGGATGCTAATTACTAATAGCTCCAGAAGGAACAAAGAGGCTGGGACAAAACAGAAACAACACTCAGTTGTGGATGTGTCTGGCATTGAAAGTAAAGTCCAACGCTGTAAAGAACAATACTGCATAGGAACCTAGAATGTTGGGCCCATGAATCAAGGTAACTTGGATGTGATCAAGAAGCAGATGGCAAAAGTGAATGTAGACATTTTAAAAATCAGTGAACTACAATGGTTCACAAATAGCTGAGCAAAGAAGAGAAGCTAAAGGCAAAGGAGAAAAGGAAAGACAAACACATTTGAATGGAGAGTTCCAAAGAACAGCATGGATAGATAAGAAAGCCTTCCTCTGTGATCAATGAAAAGAAATAGAGGAAAACAATAAAATGGGAAAGACTAGGGATCTCTTCAAGAAAGTTAGAGATACCAAGGGAATATTTTATGCAAGATGGGCAAAATAAAGGACAGAAATGGTATGGACCTAACAGAAGCAGAAGATATTAAGAAGAGGTGACAGGAATACACAGAAGAACAATACAAAAAAGATCTTCATGACCCAGATAACCACAATGATGTGATCACTCACCTAGAGCCAGACATCCTGGACTGTGAAGTGGATCTTAGGAAGCATCAGTAGGAACATAGGTAGAGGAGGTGAAGGAATTCCAGTTGAGCTATTTCAAATCCTGAAAGATGATGGTGTTAAGGTGCTTCACTCAATATGACAGCAAATTTGGAAAACTCATCAGTGGCCACAGGACTGGAAAAGGTCAGTTTTCATTCCAGTCCCAAAGAAAGGCAATGCCAGAGAATGTTCAAACTACTGCACAATTATACTCATCTCACATGCTAGCAAAGTAATGCTCAAAATTCTCCAAGGCAGGTTTCAACAGTATGTGAACCATGAACTTCCAGATGTTTAAGCTGGATTTAGAAAAGGCAGAGAAACCAGAGATCAAATTGCCAACATCCGATGGATCATCAAAAAAGCACAGGAGTTCCCTAAAAACGTCTACTTCTGCTTTCTAGACTAGGCCAAAGCCTTTAACTGTGTGGGTCACAATAAATTGTAGAATTCTTAATGAGATGAGAATACCAGACCACCTGACCTACCTCTTGAGAAATCTATATGCAGGTAAAGAAGCAGCAGTTAGACCTGGACATGGAACAACAGAGTGCTTCCAAAATGGGAAAGGAGTACACCAAGGCTGTATATCATCACCCTGCTTATTTAACTTATATGCAGATTACATCATACAAAATGCCAAGCTGGTTGAAGCACAAGTTGGAATCAAGATTGCTGGGAGAAATATCAATAACCTCAGATACGCAGATGACACTACTCTTATGGCAGAAAGCAAAGAACTAAAGAGCCTCTTGATGAAAGTGAAAGAGGAGAGTGAAAAAGTTGACTTAAAACTCAACATTCAGAAAACTAAGATCATGGCATCTGATCCCATCACTTCATGGCAAATAGATGGGGAAACAATGGAAACCATGAGAGACTTCATTTTGGGGGGCCCCAAAGTCACTGTAGTTGATGACTGCAGCCATGAAATTAAAAGATGCTTGCTCCTTGGAAGAAAAGCTATGACCAACCTAGACAGCATATTAAAAAGCAGAGACATTACTTTGCCAACAAAGGTCTGTCTAGTCAAAGTTATAGTTTTTCCAGTAGTCATGTATGGGTGTGAGAGTTGGACAATAAAGAAAGCTGAGCGCTGAAGAATTGATGCTTTTGAACTGTGGTGTTGGAGAAGACTCTTGAGAGTCCCTTGGACTGCAAGGAGATCCACAAGTCCACCCTAAGTGAAACCAGTCCTGAATATTCATTGGAAGGACTGATGCTGAAGTTGAAACGCCAATACGTTGGCCACATGAAAATTGGAGATATCAACATTTCATGCAAGGATAGGCACAATAATGGAGAGAAATGGTAAGCACCTAACGGAGGCAGAGGAGATTAAGAAGAGGTGGCAATAATACACAGAAGAACTATAAAAAAAAAAATGTCTTAATGACTGGAATAACCACAATGGCGTGGTCAGTCATAAGAGCCAGACATCCTGGAGCATGAAGTCAAGTCCGCTTTAGGAAGCATTACTATAAACAAAGCTAGTGAAGGTGACAGAATTCCAGCTGAACTATTTCAAATCCTAAAATATGATGCTGTTAAAGTGCTGCACTCAATACATCAGAACATTTGGAAAACTCAGCAGTGGCCACAAGACTGGAAAAAGTGAGTTTTCATCCTATTCAAAGAACGGCAATACCAAAGAAAGTTCAAACTACTGGACAATTGTACTCATTTTGCAGGATAGTAAGATTACACTCAAAAATCCTTCAAGCCAGGCTTCAACAGTACATGAACTGAGAATTTCCAGATGTGCAAGCCAGGTTTAAAAAATGCAGAGGAACCATAGTTCAAATTGCCAACATTCATTAGACCATAGAGAAAGCAAGCAAATTTCAGAAAAATATCTAATTCTGCTTAACTGACTGTGCTAAAGCCTTTGACTGTGTGGATCACAACAAACTGTGGAAACTTCTTACAGAGATGTGAATACCAGACCACCTTACCTGTCTCCTGAGAAACCTACATGTGGGTCAATAAGAAATTGTCAGAATCAGACATGAAACAAACTGGTTCAAAATTGGGAAAGGAATAGGACAAAGCTGTTTACTGTCACCCTGTTCATTTAATGTACATGCAGAGTACATCATGCAAAATGCCGGGCTGGATGAATCACAAGCTAGATCAAGATTGCTGGGAAAAATATTAACAACCTCAGAGATACAGATGATACCACTGTAATGGCAGAAGGCAAAGAGGAACTAAGGAGCCTCTTGATGAAGGTGAAAGAGTGAAAAAGCTGGCGTAAAACTCAGCACTCAAAAAACTAAGATCATAGAAAATGGTCCCATTACTTCATGGCAAATAGAAAGCAAAAAGCAGAAACAGTAACAGATTTTACTTTCTTGGGCTCCAAAATCACTGCAGATGGTGACTGTAGTCGTGAAATTAATTGACCTGCTTCTTGGAAGTAAAACTATGACAAACCAAGACAACATATTAAAAAGCAAAGGCATCACTTTGCAGGTAAAGATCTGTATAGTCAAGGCTATGGTTTTCCCAGTAGTCATGTACAGATGTGAGAGCTGGACCTCAAAGAACGTTGTTCACTGAAGAATTGATGCTTTTGAACTGTGATGCTTTTGTTGCTGGAGAATCCCCTGCACAGAAAGATCAAACCAGTCAATCCTAAAGGAAATTAATATCCATTGAGTATTCATTGGAAGGACTGATGCTGAAGCTGAAGTTCCAATACTTTGGCCACCTGATGTGAACAGTCAACTCACTGGAAAAGACCCTGATGCTGGGAAAGACTGAAGGCAGGAGGAGAAGGGGATGACAAAGGATGAGATGGTTGGATGGCAAAACTGACTCAATGGACATAAGTTTGAGTAAGCTCCAAGAGTTGGCGATGTACAGGGAAGCCTGGCGTGTTGTAGTCCATGGGTCACAAAGCATCAGACACGAGTTAGTGACTGATCACCCTCCCTGGTAGCTCAGTTGGTAAAGAATCTACCTGCAGTGCAGGAAACCTGCATTCAATACCTAGGTCGGGAAGTTCCCCTGGAAAAGAAATGGCAAACCACTCCAGTATCCTTGACTGGAAAATTCCATGGACAGAGGAGCCTGGAGAGCTTCAGTCCATGGGGTCACTGAGTCAGGCACAACAGAATAACTAATACCCACACACAACACAGAGGATCAAAAGGTCTTTTTTAAGTATTAAACTGTCACTCTCTCTTTTAATCCATGTTGATGATACTTTGTAGCTTCCTAAAAAAACTTTTTTGGTCTGTTGATATTTACATATCAGACTATACTCAACTCTATCTGGCAAAATCCTTTTTGAGATATGATTATCTCTAGACTCCACAAAGGCAGTGTGTGTGATTTCATATAGACGTGAGTGGTGTATTCAGAGGGAAGGAAACAGCTGAGGAACTCAAAAGAAGGTAACAACGTTTAAGTCATATATATCAAATAACCCAATCTCTTTTTTAAAACTAACCTGAAGCCTTATCTTTTAGCAGAAGAATGCAATCTTTTAACATGATTATAACTTTATTATTGTGATTATGACTGTATCTTTTAATATTTTGGTCTTATTTCTTATATCTTATTTTATTTCTTTTATTAAACCATGTCTCTGGTTGCTTCTCATGTACCTTTCTTGCTATTGTAGAATTAAGTTTTCTCATTTCATTCTTTTCCTTGACTTGAGAGATACACATATGATGATCAGTCTTCCAATATTTCTCCTTATATTTGTAACATGAATGTTCAAACATTCTATCAAGGAATAGCTCCTAAAACACTTTCTGAAAAACAGTATGTGTCAAATAAATTCTTGCTTAAGTAATTACAACTACAATTTTAACATTATACAATCAATTTATTACTATTTATCATCATTATTTCTTCTATTTCACATCTTTCTCTTACTTTTTTTTTCTTTTACCTCACTTCAACAAACCCCATTAGTACTTCTTTTAGAATGTTTCTGTGGTGAACATTCTGAGCCTTTGTAAACCTTGAAAAATTATATAAATTTCAAGTTCCTATCCCTATAAAATGTAAATTCATTTAAGGATCTACAGAATTATGGATCTAAAATAAATTAAAGATATTCTTTCAATTCCATCTAGTCTCCAACGTGGACAATGAGAAGTCTACTGTTAATCTGATTTCCATTTCTCATTAGAGTGATTCTGAATTACTCTCTGAATCTTTAGAAATATATCTTTTTCCTTAGTTTTGAACTTTTACCACAATGTATCTATTTGCATATGGCTCCTTTTTCATTCACCTAGCTCAGCATTCACAGACCAACTGAAGGCTCATGTCTATCTTGATCTCTGGAAATTTTTTTCTATCATTGCTTTATTTTTCATTCTCAGACACATCGATAACTGACATTTAAACTTCAGCTTATTTCAACTTTTCTTCCATAGATCCATTTATTTGTTATTTTATGCTATATTTATATAGCATATAAACAATAAAATAGAGAATTATTTTTGCTTAATCTTGCAGCTCATTAATTCATGCCTGAGTTATTTAGATCTGCTATTAAATTTATTCAATTATTTTTCAATTATATTGTTTTTTTATCACCAAGATATCTTGTTTCATGGATGAGATATGGTCTCTTATTCCATTGGGAATATTATTTACACTTATTTCAAAGCCTTTACCTGTGTGCTTCACTGGCTTTCTTTTTTCAGGTGTTATATTCATTCAGTTCATTGTCATTAATGCCTGATAACTTTCAGCTATAAGCTTATGATTGCATATTTACTGTGGTCTTCCCACTCTGGGAAAGGACTAGGACAAACCACCTAACCAAGGAGTACTAGCAAATCATTTTACAGGAGAACAGGCTTTCTATTCTACCTGAGTATCACAAACCATCAAGGGCCAACCCTCCTCTGACCCAAATCCTTATGCACACTATGCCAAAGAAAAAATATCAGGCTTGGAACTCTGGAGTCAGTTGTGGAGCAATTCACCAGCTTGTGTCAGTTTCACGCTTCAACTAACTGCTTTGATTTTTCTCAGAGACATCTCTGAGATCCAGTGTTCTTAAAGTGAAGAAATTACCTAGACTCCTCCTCATATATTTTGCCCTGCCCTCTTGTGTACTTGAAGGGCTATAGTTTCCTTAGTCAACTGATTTCATATGTTTGATTATAGTCATTCTCTATTTTATAATGTTACTATAGACTTATTATTTTAAAATATCTAGTTTCTCTGTTTAAGGATTTGAGATGGGAGGAAAAATAGAAGCATGTGTTCATTTTTCCATCTTGATCCAATCTCCTCTGCAGTCTCATATAGTTTACACTATTAGTATATTCATTTTATTAATTGTCTTTAACAGATTGTACTAAGATAAACTTTAGATCCACCCAGGTCAAACTAACACAAATTATGAATCAGTACAGTTTAAATGGATGAGGTTTTACTGTTGATTATTGAGGCTTTGTCTATACAACACCCAAACAAAACTGTCAACTCGAGGGAAAAACAAAATCAGTTCAGCTGATTTTAAGACACAATGCTTTGATTTCAAATAGTTGTGATGGTGCCATGTAGACACAGACAGAGTTGTATTTGACCTATGAAGTAACTGGAGCAATTAGAAATTATGTGATGTTGTTCAGATAACACAGCCAAGTAGCCATTTGGTCAAGAATAGCCTCCAGTGAGTACTTGCCCTCTGAAAATTCTTTTGGATTTCTTTTTCAGTTCATTCAATCAATTTATGGCTTTGTCGAGAGAGCCAAGAAAATGCATCATGCACCACCCTGTGAACTAAGAACATTCAGTTCACGTACCCTCCAGCTCCTGCCCTAACAAGCAGCAGTAACACCATAGCAGAAATTATCTCCGATCACATTAATTCTCCTTAATACATAACATGTGGCCAGGCAATGTGACCCTTCCAAAGCTGTGTTTTCTAGAACACTGTGCTTATTAAACTCCTCTCTAAGAACATACTATGAATAATCAACGACAATCTGCTTCTCATCCTCCCTTAAAAAATGTTCAAAATGTAGAATCCCATCTTAGCCAGAAACGCCTCTCCATCTTTTAAGCTATTATACAAAGAAGAGATTTAGTGATCATATCTTCAGTTTTGATGCTAAAAAGTAAGAAACTACTCGAAAAATAATGCTTCTGGTCTCGCAGTGGACATTTGCACTTTCAAACCTCAGGCCAATGGCAGAATCTCAGCATGGACAGAAAGGGAATATCTTCGGAGTCAATTAGATACGTCAGAATTTTTGATGAAAAGAAGCAATTCCTTCAATAACAAGGGCTGTTCTTTTTCTTTCAAATAACAGCAGGAAAGCAATTCGTTTCACAGAGAATCTGGCCATATTGCTGTCATACCCACAAAAATCTATCATCATCCAGTATCCAAAGAAGAGTGCTTCTTCCTCCCCAAATAGTAAAATGATGTGTGGATTCCATTTACAGAGGTTTTCAAATTAGAGATGATTTCTTCAGAGGGAATATAGGAAGGATTTCGGCATGCGAGAGAGCACATTTCAGAGAAATGAGACAGACCTATACCACGTGGGAAGAGATTTTGGCACCAATAGCATCAAGCTTGCTTGCTATAGAGGGGCTTGTTGCTACCCAACAGGATAGCAAAGCCAGGGGAAAACGTCAGAATGCTGTTCCGTGGACACTTTTTTAAAAATGCCCATATACTGAAACTTTAATCAAGTCTTGTAGCCTAATTTTCTCATTTGTATCCCTGTGTGGCAATAAAAAACATGTGTGAACTAAACCTCTTTTTTTGTACATATCAGCAGTATGAGTTTGCCCAGACACATGCTCCGATTTGAAATTATTTTCCTTTTGTGAATGAACAACACCAGCCTGATTGGAAACCCATTTACTTTTAGTGTTAAACCCACTGGGGAGGGACCGTGTCTAATTGAGTGGGGAACCACACCCTCTGTATTGACATACAGTACAAGAAAAAGAAAGGAAAATGTGAACCAGATCCTCCCGGCACCAAAGTTACTCCCTCATAAAAGTTAAGCGACTTGAAAGTTCAGTACTACAAACATATTTTCCACTGACTATCGGACCTATTAGGAAAATGCCAAGCTTTAAAAGTATTTATATTTTCGTAAGTGTTAAGGCTATATCTACGGCCATCCAAGTTAAGCACCGATTATGACAGTGACAGAGGAATCTATAAGCAGTAAATTTTATTCAACAGTCATGTGCCCAGAAATTCTAACTTCAAATTCTAATTTTTTAAATATCTCTTTAAGATCCTTCATGGAAGATGAAATGGTGGTGTATTATTGTTCCTTCTTAAAACTGGTCTTCTCAATCCATTATTTTTCTGTGTATTCAAATTGTTTCTTAACAAGAGAGCTTCCTTTGAAGTTCATATTTCTTCCTGTGCATAGACAACTGAAATCTGGCCTCTATGTGTACAAGTGCTTCTAGTTGACAATACCTGTATTTTACAGAGCCTAATAATATTCTTAGCTAAAGTCAAATAACCACAATAATCTCAAGCAAACAATCTTCTACTGTCAGTTTACCAATATCTGTATTTTACAGAGCCTAATAATATTCTTAGCTAAAGTCAAACAACCACAATAATCTCAAGCAAACAATCTTCTACTGTCAGTTTACACTGATAAACATATAAATGTGTTAGATTTATATTTTGATCAAAAATTGAGGTCAGTTTCCATTTTCCTCAGTGTTTAATCAGGTAATTAAGTTATTTTACATTAATCTATTAATTAATGACTAAATATTTAATTTAATAATTAATTTAATATTCAATTCAGTTCAATCGCTCAGTCGTGTCTGACTCTTTATGACCCCATGGACTGCAGCATGCCAGGCCTCCCTATCCATCACCAACACCTGGAGTTTACTCAAACTCATGCCCACTGAGTCAGTGATACCATCCAACCATCTCATCTTCTGTCATCCCCTTCTCCTCCCTCCTTCAACCTTTCCCAGCATCTGGGTCTTTTCCAATGAGTCAGCTCTTCAAATCAGGTGGCCAACGTTGGAGTTTCAGCTTAAACCCTAGTCCTTCCAATGAATATTCAGGACTGGTTTCCTTTGGGATGGACTGGTTGGATCTCCTTGCAGTCCAAGGGACTCTCAAGAGTCTTCTCCAACACCACAGTTCAAAAGCATCAATTCTTCAGTGCTCAGCTTTCTTTATAGTCCAACTCTCACATCCATACATGACCACTGGAAAAATCATAGCCTTGACTAGACAGACCTTTGTGGACAAAGTAATCTCTCTGCTTTTCAATATGCTGTCTAGGATGGTCATAACTTTCCTCCCAAGGAGTAAGAGTCATTTAATTTCATGGCTGCAATCACCATCTGCAGTGATTTTGGAGCCCCAAAAATAAAGTCAGCCACTGTTTCCACTGTTTCTCCATCTATTTCCCATGAAGTGATGAGACCAGATGCCATGAGTTGTAAACCAACTTTTCACTCTCCTCTTTCACGTTCATCAAGAGGCTCTTTAGTTCTTCTTCACTTTCTGCCATAAGGGTGGTGTCATCTGCATATCTGAGGTTATTGATATTTCTCCCGGCAATCTTGATTCCAGCTTGTGCTTCATCCAGGCCAGAGTTTCTCATGATGTATTCTGCATATAATTTAGATAAACACAGTGACAATATACAGCCTTGACGTACTCCTTTTCCTATTTGGAACCAGCCTGTTGTCCCATGTCCAGTTCTAACTGTTGCTTCCTAACCTGCATACAGATTTCTTAAGAGGCAGGTCAGGTGGTCTGGTATTCCCATCTCTTAAAGAATTTCCCACAGTTTGTTGTCATCCACAGAGTCAAAGGTTTTGACATAGTCAATAAAGCAGAAATAGATGTTCTTCTGGAACTCTCTTGCTTTTTCAATCATCCAGTGGATTTTGGCAATTTGATCTCTGGTTCTTCTGCCTTTTCTAAATCCAGCTTGAACATCTGGAAGTTCATGGTTCACATATTGTTGAAGCCTGGCTTAGACAATTTTGAGCATTACTTTACTAGCGTGTGAGATAAGTGCAATTGTGCGGTAGTTTGAGCATTCTTTGGCATTGCCTTTCTTTGGGATTGGAATGAAAACTGACCTTTTCCAGTCCTGTTGCAACTGCCAAAGTTTTCCAAATTTGCTGGCTTACTGAGTGCAGCACTTTCACAGCATCATCTTTTAGGATTTGAAATAACTCAACTGGAATTCCATCACCTCCACTAGCTTTGTTCATAGTGACCCATCTTACGGCCCACTTGACTTCACATTCCAGGATGTCTGGCTCTAGGTGAGTGATCATACCATCGTGATTATTTGGGTCATGAAGATCTGTTTTGTATTGTTCTTCTGTATATTCTTGCCACCTTGTCTTAATATCTTCTGCTTCTGTTTGGTCCATATCATTTCTGTCCTTTATTGAGCCCGTATTTGCATGAAATGTTTCCTTGGTATCTCTAATTTTTTTTGAAGAGATCTCTATTCTTTCCTATTCTATTGTTTTCCTCTATTTCTTTGCACTGATCACGGAGGAAGGCTTTCTTATCTCTCCTTGGTATTCTTTGGAACTCTGCATCCAAATGGGTATATCTTTCCTTTTCTCCTTTGCTTTTGGCATCTCTTCTTTACACAGCCATTTGTAAGGCCTCCTCAGACAGCCATTTTGCTTTTTTTGTATTTCTTTTTCTTGTGGATGATCTTGTTCCCTGTCTCCTGTACAATGTCATAAACCTCAGTCCTTAGTTCATCAGGCATTCTGTCTATCAGATCTAGTCCCTTAAATCTATTGCTCACTTTCACTGTATAATCATTAGGGATGTGATATAGGTCATACTTGAATTGTCTAGTGGTTTTCCCCACTTTCTTCAATTTAAGTCTGAATTTGGCAATAAGAGCTTCATGATCTGAGCCACAGTCAGCTCTCGGTCTTGTTTTTGCTGACTGTATAGAGCTTCTCCATCTTTGGCTGCAAAGACTATAATCAATCTGTTTGGTGTTGACCATCTGGTGATGTCCATGTGTAGAGTCTTCTCTTGTGTTGTTGGAAGAGGGTGTTTGCTATTAATTTAATATTAATTAACTTCATTATTATTAATTATTTAATCACTATTGACATGGCCACTCCTACGCAAGAGGAAATTTTGTGCTTAGGAGTTTCAAGAAAAAGTCCCTAAATGTCCTAAACTCATCCAAAGACATAAAAATCAAATTGAAATGAATATCAAAATAGACAAGTAAACATATCAAGTATAATTGTAAAAATAATACTTTACAGATGACTTCTCAAAAGCATATTATGAGATGGAAGGTAAATTTTCACTATTTTATCACTTAGGAAAAAAGGTATGGTATTTAAGAATTGGTCAACATGAAAAAAGATGCACAGATGTAAACTGAGAGACCAGAGATCAAGAGGAATAAGAGAAACAGAAGAAATAGGAAAAAAGAGTTCATGAAAAAACCTGGTCCATGGGTAAGTTTTTCTGTAAATTGGCTAAGGCCACTATGCTGTCTGGATACCACTTGAAAGACACAGCAGGCAGCTGCAGCCCTCTTCTCAATTTTTAAAACACCCTAGATTAACAACAGATTTTAACACTCAGGTGGGGGCATTGTTTCTACTGCATGTTTTTTCATTATTATTATTCACTAAAATATAATAGAAAACACAAAGGAGAAGGCCTACTTTTGTTTTGATGACAATTATTCTAATGATTATTTGAAGTTTCTGGTTCCTAGCTAAGTAACTTCCAAAGTCATTCTTTATACACTGTTCAACAGTAAAGAGAAGCAACTAGACTTAGCTCCATGACTGCCTTAGACTCCGATGTACATATCCTTATCTAATAGGTGTGTTTAGATTATTGTCTAACCACATTTTTTTACTGCCTTTCCCAGGTAGTGCTAATGGGTAAAGAACCCACCTGCCAATGCAGAAGACATAAGAGATGAGGGTTTGATCCCTGGGTCGGGAAGATTCCCCTAGAGAAGGATGTGGCAGCCCACTCTGGTATTCTTGCCTGGAGAATCCCATGGACAGAATAGCCTAATGGGCTACAGTTCATAGGGTCCCAAAGAGTCAGACACAACTGAAGCGACTTAGCATGCACACAGACATACTTCTTCATTTTAAAAGGTAAAGAAGACATGGCTTCCCTAAGCCAAATCTAAGTAGCATATTGGTTGTGGTCAGATCAGTCCTCAAGGCATACAATGCTGACAAAATTGACAATTGTAGAGCTTACAATGAGGGTGTTTTTCTCTAATGTGTGTGCTTTCCAGGCTAACAGAAAGATAATACAAGATATACGCAACTCCTTCATTGTGCATGAATATATGTCAAAGCACGGGGACCTAAGAGGCAAAATGGATACACTGCAGGAAGGGTGTGCTCTGGGGCATTACTAGAGCACTACTATTCCAAAATCAAAGGAGAAAATTCCATGTATTAGACAGTAAAGCCAAAACTCAGAAAACAGGCAGCAGGTCACAGTCATTCTCACAGGCAGTCCAGCTTCAAGCTGTATCGAGTCTGGACAGAACAGAGGAGAGGGAGGACACTTAAAACTGATGAAAGTATGTTTGTCTCCCACACAAGAAAGTAAGGTTGGAAAAGCACAAAACTTCATTCTCCAGTGAGAATAAACATAGTTATGTCCATACTTCGTCTCTCATGTTTGTAAGCTGATGCAGATGTTGAAAACTACACTCCTGATTTTAAAAGTAAGAAAAATGAAACTCAGTCTCATAAGAGGTCCTAGAATCAAAATTAGAAATATGCTAAGGACAGCCAGTTCATGATTGTACAGAGTACTTCAAGTGCCAGGAGAAACCAGGATACATGGAGCACCTTCACTGTCTTTAGTAATAAGTAGGAAGCTATTTCTCATTGAGAATTTAGAAGAATCTCTCTCTGCCACTGTGTCTCTTTCCCTTCATCCCATGACAGGGAGACAGCAGGAACCCCATTTCATATCTCAGCAAAAATGAAAATCTTGACAAATAGAATACCCCACAGTAGTTCCCTATATATTGACACAGAAACATGTATATTTTCCAAATAGTGCCCTAAAAAGAAAAATCCTCTACAATATGGCCATAGAACTTCTTCCATGAAAGATTCTCCCCCTTCTCTATTTACTACATTCAATCAGATATCAATTTCTGTTTCTTCTCTCTACCAGTATTTCATTTTCTTTTATCCTTTCCATTTGCCCTATTATTGATACAAACACAGATGCCCCTCTTCATCAACAGACTAAAAGAATAGTTTCCTAAACAGGTATCATTAGTACCTCTTCCTTTTCAGTCTAATCCTTCCTATCCTAGATTTGTCATTCTGTAGCTCAGCTATGGGCACTCTATTTTCCTGCTTACAAATCTTCAGAAGTTGCACCCTTGCTTTGAAATGGTACTAAATGTCTCTATAATCTTGACCACTGCTTTTCTAGGCTTCCTCACATTCAGTATACCCTACATTCCAATCATCCTGACATGTACATACATCATAAAGATATACCATTCTTCCTACAACTTTTCCATGGTGAGGGAGCAACAGGAAGGGGTGAATTGCCATAAGGTTTCAAAGACTTCTGCTTAGAAATGTCATATTGGCCAAAGCGTGTCACATCTTCAAGAAAGCAGTGAAGGACAAACTTAACAAAAGGTCAATAAAAGGAGAACTGGAGCATAACCAATGACTACCACACTCTAAAATCATCAGGTACTAAATAGAATGGAAATAATTTATGTGAAATATTTAGAGATGAATCTAAAATCTAAGTGCAAAGATTTATATGCTGAATACTACCAAAAAATTCCCAAATGAATGGAGAGACATAGTGTATGCATTCCTGGAAAGACTCAGTGTTGTTAAGACATCAGTTTTCTCCAAACTGATCTGTTTGTTGTTGTTCAGTCACTTCATGTTGCATGCTAAGTCACTTCAGTCATGTCTGACTCTTTGCGACCTTATGGACTGTAGCCTGACAGGCTCCTCTGTCCATGGGATTCTCCAGGCAAGAACACTGGAGTGTGTGGCCATGCCATCCTCCAAGGGATCTTTCTGACCCAGGGATTGAACCAGCATTTCTTAAGTCTCATGCATTAGCAGGTGGGTTCTTTACCACTAGCACCACCCGGGAAGCTCTCAGTTGCTTCAGTTGTGTCCAACTCTTTGCAGCCCTGTGGACTGTAGCCCACCAGGCTCCTCTCTCCATGATATTTCCCAGGCAAGAATACTGGAGTGGGTTGCCATTTCCTTCTCCAGGGGATCTTCCTGGACTAGGGATCGAACTGATCTATAGATTTACTTTATTAAGAGACAAACTGCAACATATATTTTAACAGAAATTTACAAGTTATTCTAAACATATTATAGAATAGCAAAGGACATAGCATAGTCAAAAATTTTGAAGAAAAAAAAATCAAAGTTGGAGGTCCACACTACCTGATTTTAATACTTTAATATAAAGTATTGGCTAGGGCACTGGCATCAAAGTAGTATGATACACCATAAAGATTAGACATGCAGATTAACAAAATGGAATGAAGAGATTAGATATAGAACCACACAGATATGGTCACATTGTTTTTGATCAATGGTACCAAGATAATTCGATGAGGAAAGAATAATCTTTCCAAAAACAATGCTGCAACAATTGGACACTTATATGCCAAAGGGGAAAAAATAAATCTTGAAGTTTATCTTGCACTTTATTCAAGAATTGATCCCAAATTAAGTATACATCTAAAAGTAAGGATTAAAATTATTTTTTAAAAAACACAAACCATAAAAAGCTGATAAATTAGACCTCACAAAAATTATAAGCTTATGCTCTTCAAAAGTAATTTAAAAATTAAAGCATAACAAACAGACAGGGAGAAAATATTTGCAATATCCATATTTGATAAAAAATACTTGAATCTTGAATATATAAAAACCTCCTATAACTTATAGCCAAGAAAAAAATATATATACTAATAGGAAAACAAGTTTTGCAAAGAATCACCAAAGAAGATACAAAAAAGGGAAAAGAAATAGAAAAAATGGCACTCAACATCATCAGTCTTTCAGTTGAGTTCAGTTCAGTCACTCAGTCGTATCTGACTCTTTGTGACACCATGAATCCCAGCACACCAGGCCTCCCTGTCCATCACCAACTCCCGGAGTTTACTCAGACTCACGCCCATCGAGTTAGTGATGCCATCCAGCCATCTCATCCTCTGGCGTCCCCTTCTCCTCCTGCCCCCAATCCCTCCCAGCATCAGAGTCTTTTCCAATGAGTCAACTCTTCGCATGAGGTGGCCAAAGTACTGGAGTTTCAGCTTTAGCATCATTCCTTCCAAAGAAATTCCAGGGCTGATCTCCTTCAGAATGGACTGGTTGGATCTCCTTGCAGTCCAAGGGACTCTCAAGAGTCTTCTCCAACACCACAGTTCAAAAGCATCAATTCTTCGGTGCTCAGCCTTCTTCACAGTCCAACTTTCACATCCGTACATGA
>NW_011495026.1:4965553-4965833 GCF_000754665.1 Bison bison bison | reverse complement strand
GCTATCTAGGTTGGTCATAACTTTCCTTCCAAGGAGTAAGCGTCTTTTAATTTCATGGCTGCAGTCACCATCTGCAGTGATTTTGGAGCCCCCAAAATAAAGTCTGACACTGTTTCCACTGTTTCCCCATCTATTTTCCATGAAGTGATGGGATGGGATGCCATGATCTTCGATTTCTGAATGTTGAGCTTTAAGCCAACTTTTTCACTCTCCACTTTCACTTTCATCAAGAGGCTTTTGAGTTCCTCTTCACTTTCTGCCATAAGGGTGGTGTCATCTG
>NW_011495026.1:4950996-4965165 GCF_000754665.1 Bison bison bison | reverse complement strand
CATGTCCAGTTCTAACTGTTGCTTCCTGACCTGCATACAGGTTTCTCAAGAGGCAGGTCAGGTGGTCTGGTATTCCCATCTCTTTCAGAATTTTCCACAGTTTATTGTGATCCATACAGTCAAAGGCTTTGGCATAGTCAATAAAGCAGAAATAGATGTTTTCCTGGAACTCTCTTGCTTTTTCCATGATCCAGCGGATGTTGGCAACTAGATCTCTGTTTCCTCTGCCTTTTCTAAAACCAGCTTGAACATCAGGAAGTTCACAGTTCACATATTGCTGAAGCCTGGCTTGAAGAATTTTGAGCATTACTTTACTATCACGTGAGATGAGTGCAGTTGTGCAGTAGTTTGAACATTCTTTGGCATGGCCTTTCTTTGGGATTGGAATGAAAACTGACTTTTTCCAGTCCTGTGGCCACTGCTGGGTTTTCCAAATTTGCTGGCATATTGAGTGTAGCACTTTCACAGCATCATCTTTCAGGATTAGAAATAGCTCAACTGGAATTCCATCACCTCCACTAGCTTTGTTTGTAGTGATGCTTCCTAAGGCCCACTTAACTTCACATTCCAGGATGTCTTGCTGTAGGTGAGTGATCACACCATTGTGATTATCTGGGTCATGAAGATCTTTTTTGTACAGTTCTTCTGTGTATTCTTGCCACCTCTTCTTAATATCTTCTGCTTCTGTTAGGTCCATACCATTTCTGTCCTTTATCGAGCCCATCTTTGCATGAAATGTTCCCTTGGTTTCTCTAATTCTCTTGAAGAGATCTCTAGTCTTTCCCATTCTGTTGTTTTCCTCTATTTCTTTGCATTGATTGCTGAGGAAGGCTTTCTTATCTCTTCTTGCTATTCTCTACATAAAGCCTATATAAATTGAGAAATTCTCATAATTCATAGCAAATTTCCTAATTTTTAGGATCATCATGGAGTTCTAACCCCACAGAAATTATGGAAGTATAAAGGAAGCTATACACTCAATCAATTTTAAATTATTATATTTTATTATTTACTATTATTTTATTTTAATCATTAACTGTATACATTTGAAGTGGAGAATATTTCAGTACAACTTGCCAACTTTAAAATCAGATTTTCAATTAAGGATTGAATTCTTCTACTAGCTTAAAGTAGAAAAAAAAATATGTCTTAAAAGGAAAGAAGAAAGGTGTAGAGGGAGGGGAGGATGAAGAGAAAGAGGAATAAATAGGTGAAAGAAGAAAGAGCTACCTCTATTTTTTATTTGTCTGTTTTGATTTTCATGGGGAGTAATGAAAAGGCAGATCTGGACAGAAAGACATAATACTACCCTCTAAAACTACATAATTAAGCTGATTATCATCTCTTCTCTTGAAGTGCCAACAGCTGTTTAGAGAGAACATCTGTTAGAGGTGATACTGGAAGATAAGCCGTTTACTCAGACAATTAGGACATATGAAGAAATTATAATAAACTGAGAAATTAAGTTTAGGATCTGGGCATAATTAGCAATTCTTAAGGTGCCAAATGCTATTTTTTTGAACACATAATTAATGATATTGGAAGATTCCAATGATTGTCAGTCAGTCCAGCTGAGAGTATAGCTCTGCAATTTGTTCAGAAAACTATTAGGCAGTGGGGAATAGGTTTACTCAGGATTAGTTCTTACAAGTGAGTACACGCTGAAGTTCTGTCAGCCTGTATAATTTCTAGCCACAGACTAACATAAATCCAGCTGCAGAAAATGAGGACTTTATACTATGGAGCAGCTTTTGGTGGTGGTGTTGTTTTTGGGGGGCGGCGGTTTGCTGTGCTATGTCTTCCTTGATACATGGGCTTTTCTCTGGTTATGGAAAGTGGAGGCTACTCCCCAGTTGCAGTGCATGGGCTTCTCACTGCAGTGGCCTCTCTTGTTGCAGAGCACAGGTTCTAGGGCACACGGGCTTCAGTAGCTGCGGCAGGTGGATTCTGTAATTGTGGCTCCCGAGCTCTAGAGCACAGGCTCAACGGTTGTGTCCCATGGGCTTACTTGCTCCACTGCATATAGAATCTTCCTGGATCAGGGATCAAACTCATGTCTCCCACAGTGGCAGGCAGATTTTTCATCACTGAGCCACCAAAGAAGTCCAGGGCAACTGCTTTAAATATATGTAAACGATGTTTGTGTTTTAAGTATGAATATAGTAATGGTAACAAAAATGATCTTTATCATTTTTTCAAGTTTCTCATGCATGAACTTCTCTATTTCCAATAATCCTGTGACACAGATTGACCAAGCAATCTCTTTATATTAAAATAGGGAAATGTCTCCAAGTGGTTAAGTGATTGGAGCCAGCCATATGGCTTAAAAATAATAAATTTAGCAGTTTAATTCCATATAATGCCTTAAATAAATTCATTATGCTACAAAATGGGTATCCTAGAATTCAAATGTTAACAGTGGAAGAGAACTTAGAAGCATTATCAAACATATTCCCCAACCATATTCCCATCCAATACACACACACACACACACACACACACACACACACTTCTATTCAAGGTCTAGAGCTCCTTACTGTAGTTTCTGGACAACCTTAAGTTAGAATTCACATTTTCAATCTTTACTCTATACCAGCACTATAATTTCCCTCCTTGAAAAACCTGCAGAAGAATAAGAGTAATGTCATAAACTCTTCTTTTAAAATAAATTGTGTGGGGATTCACTGACCATCCTGGGGTTAGAACCTGGAACTTCCACTGTAGGGAGCACTGGTTCAATCCCTGGTCGGGGAACTAAGGTCCCCATATGCCTCACAGCACAGGGTGGGAGTGGAGAGGTGGGGTGGGGGGTAAAGGGGTTAATCATCAAGAAAGAGAGCACTCCAATCTCTCAGTCTATGTGGGAGGGTAGAAATCCTTCTAAAAACTTTAAAAACAATAATAAAATTAATTGTATGGTTCTCAAATTTCAAGCTTGAAAAGAGTTTTTACCAAAAAAATATTTTAAATATTTATATTATTGAACTATCATAAATATTTATATCATAAAAATATTGTAAATATTTTAAGAAGATGTAACTCTTTTTTTATTAACAAATTAGTTTCAGACTTTTGTGTTGATAAAATAAGTTTGTCTATAAAAAGAATTGAATAAATTCCAAGAAAAGACTACAAGGCTGATTAAGGTTAGAGTTTCAACAATTCCAAGACATTGCTTCTCTCTTTTTTTCTAGCAAAGAACCTAAAGTACAGACAAGTTTAAATATCAATAGAAAAATATCCAATTTCTCTCACAGGGTGGACTCAGTGACAGTACAGGAGAATGGGCAAACTTACACAGCTTTAGACACACTTCTGGCATAGCTCAGTTGGTAAAGATTCTGCCTGCAATGCAGGAGACCTGGGCTCCATCCCTGGGTTGGGAAGATTCCCTGGAGAAAGGAAAGGCTACCCACTCCAGTATTCTGGCTTGGAAAATTCAATGGACTGTATAGGCCATGGGGTCACAAAGAGTCAGACACAACTGAGAGACTTTCACTTTCACTGGCTTTGATAAAGAGGTTACTATGTAATCTGAATCCAGTGTTACCTAATTACTCTTTCACTATGCTCACAGGTCTTAACGCAATCTATTTCTCCATCTCAATGACAAATAAATATATACAGAACCTTGCCTAAGAGAATTCATTTTCACAAAGGAATGTCAACCTCATGGTGCACTTGTTGGATTCTGAAGTATCTGTAGCCAACCATTCATCTTTCTTTGTGTAAAACAGACTTAAAAATATAAATGACTCAAAAAGTATGTAAGTATAAATCTTAAAATGCAAATTAAGCATAATATATGACAAACAATTAGCATCTTTACTGTATTAAGAATTATAAAATAGCATGTGAAGAATTTTTAAAATGTGTTCAGCAAAATAAATGATAAGAGTTTTAAACTGACACAACATTTCTGAAGGGTAATTAATAAATATAATAAAGAATAACTGTTGACATTCATTGATGCTAAGTCACTTCAGTCATGTCCGACTCTGTGTGACCCCACAGATGGCAGCTCACCAGGCTCCCCCGTCCCTGGGATTCTCCAGGCAAGAACACTGGAGTGGGTTGCCATTTCCTTCTCCAATGCATCAAAGTGAAAAGTGAAAGTGAAGTAGCTCAGTCGTGTCTGACTCTTTGTGACCCCATGGACTGCAGCCCACCAGGCTCGTCCATCCATGGGATTTTCCAGGCAAGAGTATTGGAGTGGGGTGCTATTCATTAGATGCCACAAATAGTGTTTAGTACTTAAATATCAACTGAAATCCTCATTTAAGGTTGATACTTAAATATCAACCTAAGAGGAAGGTATTATTATAATCCTTATTTTCAGATCAATAAACTGAACCACAAAAATGTTAAACAACTTACTTAAAGTCACAGAGACATGATGTAGATAAGCCATTCCCTGGTGGTCCAGTAGTTTAGACCCCATGCTCCCAATGCAGGGGGCCCAGGTTTGATCCCTGGGGTCAGGGAGTGGCAACCCACTCCAGTATTCTTGCCTGAAAAAATCCCATGGGCAGAGCAGCCTGGCAGGCTACAGTCTATGGGGTTGCAAAATGGTGGACATGACTTAGGGATTGATTATGCACACACAGGGAACTAGATCCTGCATGCTCCAACGAAGACTCAGCTCAGTCAAATTATTAAAAAAAAAATGCAATTCAACCTCAGATCCTAAAAATTGGTTATGATCTTTAACAAAATCAAAATTTCTACAGTCTTCTAGAAATGTTTTCCAAAAATTATTAAGGATTCACACAAATATTAATACACAAATATGCTGAGGGCAGTCATTTATTGTAGCAATATCTTAGAGACAATGCATATGTCTAATATCAAGATATTGGTTGAGTAATTTATGGTTATTCATACCTAGTTATGCAGCAATTTAATTTCTTAAAGAATTTTCAAAGGCATGAAAAATGATCAGATATGCTGCAGTACAAAGAGAGCAATATGTGAAATAAAAACCCAAACCTATATAAAAAGTAGGTTTGTATTAATATAGAGCAAAATTGCTGGAAAGATGCTTATCAAAATGTTAATAATTACGTATGGATAGATAAACTATAGGAGATATTCATTTCTTATTTTATGGCTTTTTGTGCTTTAACATTTTCTATAAAAATCATTTACTATATTTATTTCTCAGTTGAAAAAACTGCTTAATATTTGTGGCATAACCATAAGAACTTTCTAAGCCCTTACCACATCCATTCTATTTTTCTCCTTTGGTTTCTACTTTTTATTTCCTTTTTTTCCTTGAGTATATATTTTTTTCAATTTCTTATTTGTAGTTTACCATTTACTGTTGGTGATTTTATTGTAAAATGTCTTAAATCCTAATGGAATCCAGTATAAAAATTCAAAATATAAATAGCTTAGAAGCCTCATCTGAAACTCCCATTACATCCATTACTAGATCTAAAACACATGACTAAAATAACACACAAACTTGAATAAATGGCTCTTTTTAACCAAAAGCAAACCCATTATACTGTTCTTTCATGTTTAATCCTCCATCAGCTGAAGATTTTACATAAATTTTCACAAAAACATCATTTGATCAGAGAACATCTGCCAGAGCCTGGAACACATTTTTCCAGTCCTCGACTTGAAGTTTAGTATAAATATCATATACATGTTTTCCCAGAGACTTTGACATATCATATAATATCCTTATACACAAAATTTACATGTGCCATTCATTTGCATAGAAAGCTAATCCTAAAAGTGCTTTCGTATGTTTTATTTCAATTAATCCTTATAACAAACCTACAAAACAAGTATCACTGAATAAACAGATAAAAATATCATGATAGGCACTTATATCTGATTCCCAAGGCTATTCTTTTCCCAACAAAAGCTTTACTTCTTTTACCATCACTAGCAGATCTGGCAAAACTGACTCCACAATATATGTCATGAACCAGTGCCTTCAAATAAGCATCTTGGAAACAACCAGAATTTTTATTCTGTCCAAGTCAATATTATTTGCTATAATCATGAACTAAGAGCTAAAAAATAAATCTCAGAACATATATACATGGTCTACTCATATATACATGCGTTACACCAGATAAAACTTTGCTGAAAAATATGTTTAATGTATACTAAGCATACAAAACACACACACACACACACACACACAGGATTCTCCTGTGGAGAATAATTAAGCTTAAGATGTGTTCTTCCTTTAAGATGAAATGCAGACTTCTCATTAAAAGTCAAATCTTTCCTTTCAAAACACAGGGAAAAAAATGTTTTTTTAAAACCCCAGATGGCTAAATGAATGTTTTTGAAATTTTTCTGCTTGAGAATATTCTTTAGCCTAATAATTCCCCTGAGACTCTATTCTCTCTCAGTACTCATAATGGTCTCTTCTCAATCTTCAAACACTGCTACATTTAACAATAATGCTCATCTTTTTCTTCAATGTTCCTCTTCCATGATTCTTCAATGACCTGCCCTTCCCTGTAATGACTCCCGGGACAAGTTATGTTCTGGAATTCGAACTGACTTTAGCCCCTGCTTCCTCTCTCTCTGTATTTGCAGCATTCACATGTCTCTGAAAACACTAGTCAAACAGTTTCTAACCACACCTCTTGGCTATGATGATACTTCCCTGAGTTACATTTTAGCATCTCCCTTGATTTTTCTGCTTTTAGATAATATTAGAATTACAATCACAGAGGTGAATCTTTTCAATACCCTGACCTTTACCTACCACAGGAAAGCAGGCATCACCGCACTCTACAGATATACTTCATATACAACGACCAAAGAATCAAAGAGGTGTCTCAGCAAATGAATCATCAACACGACGAAAAATGAAGAGTTTGTGGCGAGGGGAAGATCTAGCACAGTATGATAGCAACCTAGCTAAAAATCCTAAAACCTGAAACAAATGAGACTCCCCTACATACTTTTAGTCATTTTTCTTCCCCCAGATCATTTTATTATAGGATTTCTGCTAAAGACACCATGTAAAAATTCTTGAACAAGAGCTAAGGTGTTGGCATTATGGATTATTTAATGTAGCATATTTGATCTCAGGGTTTCTGAGACATGTAGAAATATCTGTCTGTGTAAGTGTCTATCTTAGGAAAACGGTCAGAAATGTTGACACTCTCAACCATCACTTTGAGTTTGTGCAAAGCATTAACCATCACATTGAAAGAGCCACAGTGTAGCCTTCTTTCCTCTCACATGTGCTTAGCTTTGACTTAACCAAAAAAGTGGGCATTTTGCCTTGAAAAACAACAAGTGGTTGTATTCTGCATATTCTCATCTCCCCTTGATGACACTCCTGATTGCATCTAACCTGCCAGCAGAACTGGACTGGAAAACAAGAGCTTTCATTTGGCCATGAGAACAAAGAGCAATTGTTTCTGTAAAGCAGTGAAGTTTCTAACGCAGCCAGAGGTTACAGAAAGGAATCCTCATAAGGGAAGGAGAAAAAAATCTCCATCATGTCAGCACTGTCAGTGACCAAAGCCATACTCCAGCGTATGACCTATGGCCCTCAAAGCTGAGGAATATTTCTTCCTCTATAAAGTGAGTGTTATTTGATTAAATGAATGTTTCTCTAATAAATAGCATACTAAAGGTCTTTTGAAAAGTTCTGAACAATCCTCTTATCTGTAGCCAAATAAAAGATATATTGGCAAAAACAAAACTTTCATCCAAATTAATAATGTCTTTATACATCCATGTCCGGATCTGCACTGGCTCAAGACTGGGCGGCATTTCCCCAGTAATCATTCTCTAACCACTGAGTTTTCAAGCAAAGCCAGCATTCCCTGTATTAAAGTTAATAGGCCTTTTTTTCTGAAGGTGTCTTTGTCTTCCTGATCATTACCACTGTTGAGACTCATTAAAATCATAAAAGAACTGATGGTTTCATATGTCAGTACAAAGGTACTTTGGATCCCATTTGAAAATTAAAAAATAAAATATGATCTAACTTCAGTATGGTATATATAGTTATACAGTTCCCTCATTTTCTTTTTTAACCTTCACTCTGCTTTCCTTTTTGAAATCTGATTTGTTGGCAGGGATAGAATATCTGCATATTTTAAAAGCGGCATTAGTAAAAAAAAAAAATGACCCCTCCCAAGTGATAGCTCAGGAGCCTGAATAGTAGATCATCTTGGATCATAACCTTCCGGGCATCATCCCAGACAGAAAGTCACTGCTCATTTGAGCACTAATTGGTGTCCATCTTGGCAGCTGATAGAGAATTAAGCAGGTAGATCACTCTCTCACTTCTCTGAGATTTCTCCATATTACAAGATCTATGGTAAACTAAAAAGTGAGAACATATGCTGTAATAATTGAAAGATGAACACAAAATAATCAGCACAATGCTTTAGTCTTCAAAAAGACTGAATTTCTCTCTGAAAGCAAAATATAATGAAAAGTGGATTCTGCTATTAGCTCTATGAATCCATAACCTTAATTCCTGGACAATTAGAACCCCAGAACTCTGACTCAGACCAGGTTTCCCAAACCAAAGATTGGCACACAGTGGGTGCTTTGGTCCATAGTTACTAGCATGGATCCAGTGAGTTACTGAGGAAAACAGAGGTGAGCTCAGGAACCAATAACAGTGTCTGAAGTGTCAACTACAATAGAGGCCAGATATATTCAGCAAAAAATGAAAATAACAAAAGCTATTAGAAATTAATTATTGTGCACTCAGGGTTCCGAGGTGGCACTAGTGGTAAAGAAACCATTTGCCAATCCCTTGGTTGGGAAGATCCTCTGGAGAAGAAAATGGCAACCTGCTCCTGTATTTTTGCCTGAGAAATTTCATGGACAGAAGAGCCTGGTAGGCTACAGTCCCTGGGGTCACAAAGAGTCGAACACGACTGAGCACACACACACATTGTGTACCCATTGCTTACACTGTTTACTAGTTTCTTACAATGCTTACAAAGATTTATTTTGGGGGAATATTAGTTCAGGTAGAAGACCAGCAGCTGTAACAAAGAGAGCCAAAGTATAAGAGCTCAGACAAAGCAAAGGTTGACTTGTCTCTTAAGTGAAATTCAAGAACAGGTGATGGGCTCTGTTCCATGAGGCTGCACAGGGACCCTGCTACTGGGATAGCTCCACTTATCTTAACTTGTGCTTTCCATCTGTGTGTCTATAGTGACTGCTGAAGTTGTCACCATAGTCCAACAAGTGTAAAACCGAACATAAGTTCAGAGAAAGTAGTGGGCCTCTGAGAAACACCCAGGAGGTTGCACACATCACTTCCTGCAAATAAACAGAACCTGGAGATTCTGCTGAATCTGAAGCATCTTTGCATTAGGTGAGTCCCCAGTAACAAGCTATTGTGGACTGCAACATTTAGAAAAGGTATGGTAGAGGTCATTGTCATCTATCTGTGCGATCTTGGGTTAAACACTGACCTTCTTTGGACCTTCATTTCTTTACAGGTAAAATTTTAAAATTCAACAATATTTTTTCCTAAGGACCACTGCAGCTCCAAAAATTTATTATTATGTTTAGAAATATGTACATGTAATTATAAAACCACTAATGTGCTACAGAGTAGAAATTTAAAGGAACCAGATTTAGTCCAATCTGTCTTAGGCTGAGCTTTGGAGAAGTTGCCCCTTTTGTTTTATTTTCGTCTTTTTACAACTAGCATTATCCAAAATGAGTTTTATGTAACATTAATCCCATAAAATGCTTTGAGGGAAAAAAAAGAGCTCAATGGCATTTTAATTGGAATATTTTTGGTTATAAGAAGGAAAAAAAGTAACCATATTGAGAAAGGGGAGAATGTTTATAAGGAATATGGAATGTCACAGGGAACCTAAGGTCAAGAATGTGGACTTAGAAGCAGCTTGATCCACAGATTCAAATGCTCTTAGGACTCACTATCTTTTTCTCCCCTTGGTTTCATTATTTTTCCTGGTAAGAACCAGGCTCCTTTCACTTCTACATGTTAGGAAAATAAAAGGTTATTAATAGATCCTGAGTGTTTAATTTACCTACAGTCAAGGCACCCAAGCAAGACTTCCCCCCTCTGTTTCAGTTCTGAATTCAAATATCCTGGGACAAAGACTCATTGGCCCTATAGGGTCAAGTCCTTCCTTAGGCAAAGTAGGAGAGGCAGAACCACACTGTAACATGACTGCCTTCTCACATGTAATTGGTGGAAGCGTCCTTGGCCCATAATCTCACAGGGGTCCACAGGGAACACTACCTTATTTTAGACACTTAGAGTCACAAAGCATAGCAACAGAATTAAAGGTGCAAAAATCCGAAAGTAAACTTTAAATTCACGTTCCTCAAAAAATTTTATAAAATTTTTAGAAAGATTTATATACGTAAGAGTATATGTGTATATATATTAAAGGGAAAGTGTTAGTCACTCAGTCATGTCAGACTCTTTATAATCCCATGGACTTGTAGCCCACCAGCCTCCTCTGTCCATGGGATATCTCAGGCAAGAACACTGGAGTGGGTAGCCATTCCCTTCTCCAGGGCATCTTCATGATCCAGGGATCAGACCTGGACCTCCCACATGGCAGGCAGATTCTTTACCATCTAAGCCACTAATATATATACATATATATTTTTTTGAAAATTGAAAAATTTTCCCCAGGTATTAAGGTGTCACTTATTTCAACTAACTTTAATCCACTCCAACACATTCTGTGGCTCATCGGCATAATTAAACACCTGTGTGTCTGCATTGACACTCTGGGTGCTCTGGAAACCTAGTAAGAGGTGAGTTAGCTCCCAGAATGTTTTCAAATCTGGTGGTAATAAAGAAACATGAAGTACTCAGGTTTTTTAGATGAACTTCTGCTATGGTAAATAACTAGTTCAGAAGCAATAAGATCAGAGAAAGGTATGATCTCTCTCTAAAATTTGCTAAGGGAGGACATCCTTTTTGCTATGGGAATAGCACTAACTCACAGGCCAAATCATAATAAAGCACTGCCTCTTTCCAAAGTAACATGTACTTTAGCACAGTGTGATAAATGACACATGACTGTTACTTGAAAGTAGAAAGGAGCGAGCACTTCTGGTTTGGGCATGAGGAAAGGCCTTAAAAGATGAGTAGTATTTTATTATGCAAACGTTGAGAAACCTCTATAGTGGAATTCTGAGGTAAGAGAAGATCATGTACAAAGGGACAAAAGTAAAAAGCTCAGGACACATCCTGGCATTGGTAAATTATGTAAACTGGCCATGAGCTACAGTATGTACCTGAAAATAACAGGATAAGGGGTAAAAGAGATTATATCTGAATTTTGAAAGCCCTTAAATGCTAATTTAAGAAACTAGAACTTCATTTTATAAGGAATTAGCAGACTCTGAAAGTTTTATGCTCTGTTTTGGTTTTTATTTTTATTTTCATTAAGGAACTGCTTTGTTCAAGATATTGTTTTAAGAAAATTAATGCATCAATGATGTGCTGGAAAAAGTAGAATGCACAGGAAAGAGAAGTTAGTCTCTCTTCCTTGATGTGGCAGATTGTATTTTCCAAAGAGGGCTACATCAGTATCTCACATCCTCCATGGTCTTCTTAAAACGGCAAACTGGCATTACTTTCATCAATTGATGGGGTCTATATTTCCTCTCCTTTGAAGCAGAGTGAATCTTAGTGACTCCTTGACCACTAGAGTATAGCCAAACTAATGGGATGTGACTTCTAAAACTAGACCATAAACTGCCAAGCACTTCTGCCTCATTCTCTCCTGGGCTGGTAGCTCTTGAAACCCACCTACCATGCTCTGAAGCCCAACTAGAATGGTGTATCATAAGAAGAGGCCACAGTGTAGGTGTTCTAGCTGACAGTCCGAATAAGGCCACAGCCTACAACCAGCATCAACTCCAAGACATGAGAGCAGAAGCCTCCAGATGTTCCCAAATCCCAGCCACAGACTAATTCCTAGTCTTGTCTTCCTAGATGAGGCCCTAAACATTGTTAAACAGAACCAAACTAAATTGTGCAACTGCCTTGGACTAGGCAGTTCTCTGGGCTAAGTTAAACTCTCAGTGAGGGGCAAAGCTGCACACCATCAGTTTGGGAATCTGCATGGAGATATCCAGAATCCACCGCTTGCATGACTCAGATGGACTCCTTCTCAAAGCAAATTCACCCCACCTAAAGAGTTTCCACCATGTTCTGACTGGCCTTGTTTTCTGGGAAAACTTAACAAGAGAAGTGCTAATGAAACGAACTACAGCCCCACTGTTGCAACTCTTGAGGCTGTAACAGTTAATCAGCATTCCCCTTCCAACTGCCCTTATAAATTCCCCTCCATCCTGGCCTAGCAGCTCTAACTCATGCTAACTCTAATGACAGATGAACAACCCTCTGCTTTCCAAAGAGTGAACACATAGAACAAAATTCTCTTCTCTTGTCTCTAAAATGCACAATGAAATCACATTTTTCCTCCATTTACCCCTGGCCATTTCCAATGAGATACTTGGAGCACAGACTAGGCAGATTACCTGATAGAAGGACCCAGACCTTCATCTCTGTGAGTCTGAATTTTGAGTTACTGTGCTCTTCTCAGGCTATGGCTGAGGGGTATGGGGGCACCAAGAGATGTCCAGATGGATATATCATGTCCTAAATATCAAAAATATTATTCTCTGCCCATGTTGTCCAGCAGCAGCCCTATCTCTTCCTGATGATCAGGGTCATTTACCTCTGCCAGGGTGATGATTCCAGTTTTGTCTATTGTTTCCTTGCCACAAAAATCCTAAAGTGATCAGGGGTTTATCAAGCACTGTGCTTCTTCTTGGACATAGAGAAGATGCAAATGGTCGGTCCTTTACTTTGGAGGTGATATCACACAGCATGCCCATGTTAGAATCCAGAAAATTTGAAATGATATAGTGGATACTTGAATCTTCATAGGGTTCATCTCATTCCTTCTGTTTAGAGCCTTCAAATGTATTTGCCTTTTCTGAGTAGTTCATTTCGTACAAACATCATGATACCATCAATGTAGCACCAATAAGACATAATAAGATATTCTATAAAATATCCAGGCAGTCCAGATCCTCTGGACTATATTATGACAAAGGGCAGGAGAGTTAAGATCAATGTTAACTCTCTTCTCATGGAGAAAGATTAGAAAAGTATGCCATTATCAGTGAACGCAATTGCCTCTGATCTTTTTTAACAAGTTTATAGCACTGGGAAAGTTTTTGTGCTTCAGCATGTCTTTTATAAAATAAGGATTAAACATAGTATCCATTTCCCAATGTTATAACGATTTTTAAAATTAACATATATAAAATATCTAGCATAACTTCTGATAAAGAGAAAGTACACAATTAATAGTAACTTTGAAAATTGGTTAAGGTCAGACATTGTCAGTGTTCTTCATTGTCTTCAACTCATAAATATCTTTGCTTTTTTTATTTGACAAATTAAAAAAGTTGATACCAGCCTAAAGAGAGGTTTTCCCCCCTCTCTGTTTACTGTATTTTGATCACTCTACTTGAACTAATCAAAATAAAGATCTATGAACAAAGGGAGCCACAACCATTAACAGTTCAAAAACCCCAAGAATGTACCATACGAACACTCATAATCCATTTCCTCCATCCACCAGTCCACCTCAATCCTTGGATCATTTGAAGAAACCTTTTTAAACAGCAAGAGAGTTCCAGAAAAACAACTACTTCTACATTATTGACTATGCCAAAGCCTTTGTGTGGATCGCAACAAACTGGAAAATTCTGAAAGAGATGGGAATACCAGATCACTTGACCTGCCTCCTGAGAAATCTGTATGCAGGTCAGGAAGCAACAGTTAGAACTGGACATGGAACAACAGATTGGTTCCAAATAGGAAAAGGAGTACGTTAAGGCTGTATATTGTCACCCTGCTTATTTAACTCATATGTAGAGTACATCATTAGAAATGCTGGGCTAGAAGAAGCACAAGCTGGAATCAAGATTGCTGGGAGAAATATCAATAATCTCAGATATATAGATGACACCAGCCTTATGGCAGAAAGTGAAAAAGAACTAAAGAGCCTCTTGATGAAAGTGAAAGAGGTGAGTGAAAAAGTTGGCTTAAAGCTCAACATTCAGAAAACTAAGATCATGGCATCCAGTCCTATCACTTCATGGCAAATAGATGGGGAAGCAATGGAAACAGTGATA
>NW_011495026.1:4934073-4950896 GCF_000754665.1 Bison bison bison | reverse complement strand
AGCAATGGAAACAGTGATAGACTTTATTTTGGGGGGCTCCAAAAATCACTGCAGATGGTGACTGCAGCCATGAAATTAAAAGACACTTACTCCTTGGAAGAAAAGTTATGACCAACCTAGACAGCATATTAAAAAGCAGAGACATTACTTTGTTAACAAAGGTCTGTTTAGTCAAAGCCATGGTTTTCCAGTAGTCATGTATGGGTGTGAGAATTGGACTATAAAGAAAGCCGAGTGCCAAAGAATTGATGCTTTTGAACTGTGGTGTTGGAGAAGACTTTTGACAGTCTCTTGGACAGCAAGGAGATCAAACCAGTCCATCCTAAATGAAATCTCCCTGAATATACATTGGAAGGACTGATGCTGAAGCTGAAACTTCAGTACTTTGGCCACCTGTTGTGAAGAAGTGACTAACTGGAAAAGACCCTAATGCTGGGAAAGATTGAAGGTGGGAGGAGGAGGTGACGACAGAGGATGAGATGGTTGGATGGCATCACTGACTCAATGGACATGAGTTTAAGTAAACTCTGGAAGTTGGTGATGGACAAGGAGGCCTAGCATGTTGCAGTCCATGGGGTCGCAAAGAGTCAGACACAATTGAGCAACTGAACTGAACTGAAACATTACTCACATGGTTCACATTCACAGTCTGCTGAGAGTTTTACTGCTAAATATACCTAGTTACATAATATGCCTCAATCCTAAAATGACTAGGTTTAAGAATTTACAGCAATCCTCCAATGACATTTATTTACTAAATACAGTTGACAAGTCTTGTTTCTATAATATTTGCTACACAGGCCACAGAAATTATATGACCAGCTTCCAACAGGAGTGAAGAGAGCATTGAATCTTCCTCAGCTACTGAAAGGGCTAAAATAGAGTCATCTGTTCTAAATCCTCTGGAAGAACACAGAAAAAGATTGGTAAAATTTGCCCAACACTTGTTCAGGAGGGAGGTGGGAGGGGGGTTCAGGATGGGGAACACATGTACACCCATGGCTCGTTCATGTCAATGCATGGCAAAAACCACTATAATATTGTAAAGTAATTAGCCTCCAATTAAAATAAATAAACTAATTTTTTTAAGAAAAGAGAGAACACTATTAAATTGAAAGTGGTATTATGTGTGCTTGGTTAAGTCCCGACTCTTATCAGTTAGGTATGTAATCTTGAGAAAGTTAACCACTGCTACCTTCCATTCCCTCAAATACAAAGAGAGAAGAACATTAATAAATTTGTTTTGATTTAATGAAATAACCCTTATAAAATCACAAACAATAGTTAATCTATAGTAACTATAATCGTATATGTGAGCTATAATTATGACAGCATATACGGTTAAAGTTACCATTTAAACTACCCGATTTGGGTTCTTTAAATGACTACTTTGTTGAATATCTGCTCTCCTTATGGTTTCACGGAATTTACCCAACAAATTTCTGAATAAGAAAGAAAACTTGATTTTAAAATCCTGCTTTATAAATAGAAACAACATGAACTTAATGCCTTATTGTAAAATAACAGCAAATCAATTAACACAGAAAACCCATCCAATCTGCTTATTAAATATTTTCTTTCCTTGTGTTTCTCAGCATAGAAAGCCCCACAACTGAACTGCACATTGGTAGAGGTGAAAAAACGTCTCCCTCATTCCCATAGGCTTTGCTGTTTCATCTCTGTTTACATTTTTCAGATGCTAGGTCTATAGCTCCTCTGGAATATTTACCCATCTTTCTTGGGACTAATTTTGGCCCACCCTGTCTTTATATCATAGACTCCGATGGGAAGTAAGCAACACTAATTCATGTTAATATTAATGACAAACAGACTTTCCTCTGCTTTCCAAAGAGTGAACACATGGAACAAACATTCTTGCCTCCTGCCTCTAAAGCTCAGATGAAATCTCATTTCTCCTCCATATTCCCCTGGCCATTCTACTGAGATGCTATTAGGTGAATTGAACACATTTGTGGAAACTCTAAAACTGAGAAGCAATGTTTTAACTTCTTTTGTAGATCTCAGAAGGCTTATCTAAAGCTGATATGTACCCCAGGAAAAAAAAAATTGTATTTTCAAAAGAAAAGAAAAAAAGAAAGCTCTTTAATCTCTTGCCTAGCTCCAGTGAAACCTAGCCAAGAAAATACTTCAGTCAGTAAAAATTAGTATGTGAAGGTACTTACTAAACAGAAAAAAAAAAAATAATAATAATAACCTTGTTTCCAATTATAATTTTCAAGGTCTGATCAGCAATTAGTAGAAAAGTCAGGACTGCTTTATTGGACTTTCAAACTAAAAGTAAGCTGATATTTTTTTTTCTTAATAGATCTGGACATTTTTTTTGGAAATAAAAATCAGTGCTGAGTAAGGAATTTTTATTGAAATTCTTGAAGAATTTTTCAACTGTGTAAGGACTGTGTTCAAGAATACAGTTTTAATGGATCTATTAAAAATAGTAAAACCAAAGTAAAACATGGATGTAACACATACATGATAAGGTTGCAAAATATAGCCTAATAAAGAAGTATTCACTTGGGTATTCTTTTCTTCATCTTTATCTGATTTACCAGTACTAGACTGACTCTTTGTGACCCCATAGACTGTAGCCTACCAGGCTCCTCCATCCATGGGATTTTCCAGGAAAGAGTACTGGAGTGGGTTGCCATTTCCTTCTCCAGAGGATCTTCCTGACCCAGGGATTGAACCCAGGTCTCCCACATTGTAGGCAGACGCTTTACTGTCTGAGCCACCAGGGAAGCCATTACATTTTGTACATGAATACTGTGATTAATTCACAAATACAGATTCACTATAGCAAAATAAGTGCATAAATATGCATCAAGTTTGGATCATTCTAGAATCAATTCATATTTGACCAGTATTTCAGTGTTTATCTAGCAACAGAAACTTTAAGAAAGCTCTTTAATCTCTTGCCTAGTTCCAGTGAAACCTAGCCAAGAGAATACTAATAAGAAAATTCATATAAATTATTTCATGTAAACTAGTGAGTTAATAGAAGGTTATGTTTAAGAGCATAGTCTCTAGAACCATACTGACTAATCTTACAATTTCAGGCTTATTATAACAAGTGTGACTTTGAACATACAAACTACTTAACCTCACTATGCCTCAATTTTATCATCCAAAAATGGGGATAATAGTTTTAACTACTTTATATGGTGGTATAGAGATAAGATGAAATGTATATATGTAAAGTCTTAAGAATAGTGTTAATAAACTATTAGCTATTGTTAGTCTTGGAATGAATTTTTTTCTGACCTATTAAATAAGGAAATCAAGTTTAGTCATTGACTTGTCAAAATTTTCTAGGTACAGAATAAGAAATTTAACACTGTCCCATTCAGAAGAATGAGTACCAGATGTTGCAAACCAATCTAATTTGGTAATTCACAATTGTTGGGTTATTTGGGGTAGATATTCCTAGCTTTAATAAATTTCCTTACCTGCAGCCTTGATGTTGAGTATAATAATGCAATCAGTGAATATTGAAGACGAAATCATGCCAGATGTGCAAACTTTTGACAGTAGGAAGCCATAAAAATTACTAATGCAACTAGTTCTATAGGCTCAATGAAGGACCAGCTCTCTATAGGTTCAGGTATTCATCAGTATCCTGTATAAATAAGGTTAATGGAAGGCAGAAAAGCAATATCCTAGAGGCACGATTCAGAGACCCCAGTAGGAGTCAGGCAAAAAAACAAAATAAACAAAAACAAATAAAAACTCAGATAAGTGCACTCATATCATATGGGTTTGGGATCCTATACTAAGGGACCATTATCAAGGGATGTAGGCTATCAAGTTGACCATATTCTAAAATCCTATCCATGCAGGGGCCCTAGCTCAAAATAACTAGCCAATCACAGATCATCTTGAACATAACTAATTTTACCAATGACAAAACATTTCTACGTCCAACGCACTAATTACCACACCATCTGGTATTGGTCTGGAATAAAGAGAGCTGAAAGCTTGGATTAGACACCTCCAAAGTGTGGGAATGTGATTAGAGCCTTTCAAAAGCTTGCCAAATCTTCCCCCTACTGAGCATGTGTATTCCATACTTGGTTGTTTTTAATTTTAACTAACCATATCCCACCCCCACTATACAGATTATAACTCAGCACACACATACACACAACACTACTTATGCTGAAGTGTTTTAACTTGTGGACAATAAAATGTACTATTCTTTAATTCTCTAGAAATGTATTCTTTTTAACTGACATCTTGAGAGTTTACCAGTCGGTTTCTCTTATCTCCACTATCACACAGATCTTCAAATACCGGACTTCCATTTAGGCAGTAATCTTGCAACTGATACCAGTTTCACTAAACACTCAAAGAAAACAAAACAACTATTCTATCAGATTGTAGTATTATGTCCAGTCTGTTCTTAGTTTTCTCGGTCTCCTCATGTCAATATATTTTTTATTTAACTTATTGAGACCTATAGTGTCTGACCCCATTTTCTAAGTTTTTTAACAAATGGAGTATGTAGAAGCTAGAAAAGGAATAGTGCCAAGTAAAGATACTCAAAAACTATTGAAAAATTCTCTCCGAATTTGCTCCCAGGCCCTCCACCACTCCTAACCCTACCTCAATCTCTTATTCAAATTTCCCTAAGAAGGATCAATCAGTTCAGTTCATTCAGTTCAGTCACTCAGTCATGTCCGACTCTTTGCGACCCCATGAATCGCAGCATGCCAGACCTCCCTGTCCATCACAAACTCCCGGAGTTCACTGAGACTCACATCCATCGAGTCAGTGATGCCATCCAGCCATCTCATCCTCTGTCATCCCCTTCTCCTCCTGACCCCAATCCCTCCCAGCATCAGAGTCTTTTCCAATGAGTCAACTCTTCGCATGAGGTGGGGCATTCTTCTACTTACACTCCCGTGCAACTGCTTCCTCCTTTGAGGTTCTCTGACTCTACGCTTTCATGGATATCTACTATCTTCTATTCGACTCTTCAGTTTACTGCGGGGGTTCTGCTTTCTCTATTGACCTTAACTATTCATACTGCCTATGATTTACCCTCACTGTAAGTCTTGGTCTACATTCTTTTGATGAACTCATCCATTACCATCTGTGTCCTGAAAACTCCTCTATCTCTATCTGTAGGCCCACTTCTACCCATAGTTCTAAACCTATGCTAACTACTGATCAGTTTCTCTCCTCTCACTCATATTCAATATGGCGATACTGAACTCCACACCTCTCTTCCACTGGACTCCTCTATCACTCTCAACCCAGTGTCTTCCCTTCTGTTTCCAATTTCTGAAGTTGAAATCACCATTCTCTAATCCCAAATAGAAAGCATAGTAATCTTTCTAAGTACAACATATTTTCCTTATTTCTCCCATATAGTTAGTAAACAATTCCTCTTAATTTTACATGCTGATTTTTTTTTTTTTTTTGGTTCTGCCTCCTTTTATTCTTAATGTCATTAAATTAGTTTTCAGTTTTTGTCATTTCTTATCTGGATTACTGTAGTATTCTAAATATTCTGCTTCTACACTTCCCTTTCCCTCTGGTTCTTTCTGTCCCAACACCAGAGTGACCTTAAATTCAAATTAAACGAGGCCATACCTCAGATTTTAATGATTTAATCAGTACTCTAGTAGATTAAACTCCAAACCCTTTAGTGCGTGTATGAGGTATTTCATGAATTGACCATCTGACCCTTAAATCATACCTCTCATTTAACACATGGATTTCCTTGAAGAAAGTAAAATATGCCATATTCCCTACACCCTACTCACATGCTATTATAATACAGACTATCCATTCCTCTTAACTCTCACTTTGCTTAGATCTGTTCTAATTTCATTGTTTTAGCCAAGATTTTACTTTTTCCAGGAAGTTTTCTCTTACATTCCCAGTGGATTCAGAGACCCTCCAAAAGATGCAAACCATATTTCTGATCTCACTGAATTATGGTTCATTTGTCTATTTTTCCCACTAGAATCTTTAAGGAATGGCACTGACTCCCCAGGGGACTTAATGTAATGGTTAATATTAAGATGACATTAAACAGCTGTATAATGAGTGATTATCATATAGCCAGAGAGATGAAGAATACTTGTGGGTTCCCTGCTGCTCAGCATCCAGCTGATAGGCTCACAGAGAGGTTTGATTAGTCTCTTGATTTAATGTATGTCCTTTAAGGATTTGGCCCCATAAAATTGACATATACAAAACTTTGCTCCTAGTCATTATTTAAGTCTATTTGCATGTGTGTGCTGTCATGTCTGACTCTTTGCAACCCCATGGACTGTAGGACTGTAGCCTTGCCAGGCTTCTCTGTCCATGGAATTTTCCAGGCAAGAATACTGGAGTGGGTTGCCATTTCCTCCAGGAATCTGCCTGACCCAGAGACTGAACCCACGTCTCCTGCTCCCACATTGGCAGGCAGCTTCTTTACCACCAAGCCACCTGAGAAGCCCATTTAACACTGTCTACACTTCATAATTGATTTAAAGTATGACTAAAGGAACTGACTCATTCAGTTAACTCACAAGTATAAACAAGTAACTTAATGAAAATATTCTTGTCAAACTTCTATCTCAAATAAAGGACTGGAGATAAATCTGGTGATTTCTGATGAAGTAATTAATTTCAAAGCTTATGAGTGCTGAGCTAAAAAGTAATAACAGCTATTATTCTTCTGATGTTTACTCAATTTTGTGTATTGGGTATTGCACACCAGTGGCATTTCAAAGGAGGGCAATTTTGCCCTCCAGGGAACATTTGTCTATGTCCAGAGACACTTCTGGTTGCCACCAGTGTGACAGTGCTACTGGGATCCAGTGTGTAGAAGCCAGGAATGTTGCTGAACACCCTACAATGCATAGGGTGGCCCCTACAACAAAGAATTATTTGGCCCCAAGTACCCATAGTGCTGAGGTGCTGAGATTGAGAAATCCTGTTTAACCCATAGAAACCCTGTACAATGAGATGGTATTAATTCTAAGTTACAAAGAAGAAAATAAGACCTTGAAAAATATTCAAGGTTACTTATCTAATAAGTGGTGGAAACAGAATTCAAATCACTGTCTGTGGAACCCTAAACTCATACTCTCTCCAATATAGTACAGCCTCCACCCAAAACCATGCATTGGTGAAGGAAATGGCAACCCACTCCAGTATTCTTGCCTGGAGAATCCCAGAGAAAGAGGAGCCTGGTAGGCTGCCATCTATGCGGTCGCACAGAGTCAGACATGACTGAAGCGACTTAGCAGCAGCAGCAGCCAAAATACTTAATAACTATCATTTTTTCATGTATCCATTCTCTCTGCTATACATGTACATGTAAGACTATGTCAGTTTGCTATGCACCTGAAACTACCATCACGCTGTTAATCGACAATATTGCAACACGAAATAAACAGGTTTTAAAAAGCTATCATTTTTAGATAAAAAGATAACTGTGCTGCATGTGGTTATATGATACATTGTGCAATCATTTCTTCCAAAATAAAATACAGAAAAGTTTAAAGTAATTGCAGATCACTTCTTTAAAGGCAACTCTCAGAAACATGTGGACTCTGTACATCTTTTGTTTAAATTTAGATTAGAAATGATTTTGTTTCTGGTTAGTACTGTTTCTTTCTAAATTATTTAATTCAGCAATAAAGTTGTTAAAATGTAAAATTTGAAATTAATTAAATTTATATGCATGCATGTGCATTATCTCTAATTCTCAAAACAACCTGTTAAAGTAGGTGTCATTTTCCCCATATTACAGGTAAGAAACAATATTTTGTGCCAATGAGTTCAGTTAGTCTATGGAAAAGACTGGGGAACAAACATGTTGAAAAAGCTTCCACTGGTTTTAAGTTATCACTAATTACCCAAAGAACTTTCAAAAAACTCCAATAATCCAGATCTAATTTTTTAGAAAATGAGAATCTATTCATTTTTTCATAATCACGCCAGTTTTCTCTACCCAAGTATCTTTTTAACATGACCAGCTATAAGCTTCCTTTTTATAGTTTTACTCCATTAATTTTGCCATTAAATTGTTTACAGGCAAACCATCGGATTAGCCCATGATTGTACACGAACAATGTTCCCTATGAAGAGTAGAGTTTTTATAATTATTGTTAATAGTACTCTTTTTGCAATCATTAGTGGTTTGAGTTTCAATATACAATATTTGCTTAACATACTATTCATGCTATTCATACCTTATCATTTTTCTATTAAAATAAATGATAAATTAACTTTCTATGTAATAAACATAATATACAAGGAACTTTCTGGAGTACATGTACTCAAGCAAGCTGATTAAAAATAGAAATTAATGGCACCAGTTAGTATGTTTAGCTATCTTCTCTTAGAAAGGATTTCTCGTAATTCAGTTCTATTTAGTCACATGATTGAAACAATAAACACAATCACATGCACATGTATAGATATCATGGTGTGCATTATCTCCAAGTTTCCTGGAACAGCACACATAAAGACATCATGCTGCTGCTGCTAAGTCGCTTCAGTCGTGCCCGACTCTGTGCGACCCCATAGACGGCAGCCCACCAGGCTCCCCCGTCCCTGGGATTCTCCAGGCAAGAACACTGGAGTGGGTTGCCATTTCCTTCTCCAATGCATGAAAGTGAAAAGTGAAAGTGAAGTCGCTCAGTCGTGTCCGACTCTTAGCGACCCCATGGACTGCAGCCTAAAAGGCTCCTCTGCCCATGGGATTTTCCAGGCAAGAGTACTGGAGTGGGGTGCCATTGCCTTCTCCCAAAGACATCATACACATATACAAATACATATAAACACCTATAGAACATATTGTTGCTATACATGTGTATGTGTGTTTTCTATGATAAATTAAAGAAAGGGAATAAAAAAAGGCACAACTAAAGCAATAAATGTTTTAAGTGTTTGCTTTCAAGCTAGAAAAGAGAATTTTATCTTTCATCACCCAGTTCTGAAAAATTCCAAGGATAAAGCTTGAAACAGCAATAGGAAAGGTGATTCAAAAGAATATACAAGTGATACAGCTGATACAAGATATAGGTGATACAAGAATATCTTAAAATGTTGCTCTTTTAACCATAAGAATTCTTTAGAAACACATAAAGTTTGAGCACTGGGCTCTCTCTATGATCCATTTATACCTCTCCTGTGCCATCTAGTGTTTTTAGATGATTATTATGAATCAAGAATCTAGAATAACCTAACACTTTAGTTGACCACTCAGCTTGTGTGCATGGTCAGCCCCAGGCAAGCAAACAAATAACTTAAACTTGGGCTGCAAAAGGGTGGTTTTACTGGGTTACAAAAAATATTGCAAATGAACAGGACATTAATAGCAAGGGAAGAAGGCTTTAAAGTTCAGAAATTGTGGCTAACAGATACTGAGAAAATAATGCATAATGGAGCTACTGAATCTTATTAGATTCCATATACAGTATAATAGAAGTAGAATTTTGATCTGAGTTTGCACATATGCGTGGGTGGAGCAGCCCACCAAGGCTCCTCCATCCACAGGATTCTCTAGGCAAGAATACTGGAGTGGGTTGCCATTTCCTTCTCCAGGACTCTCCATTGGTTCCCAGCTAACGCAGCTCTTTCTTTACATTATCTTAACTGATCCTCACAAGCTCCAAGTTAGGAAACTGAGTCTTAGTTAGATAAGTGCATGTAACTTGCCTGAGGTCACAAGAGCTCATGAATGACAGATCCAAATTCAGTAACCAACACTGAGATTCATGCTCTAAACCACTCCCTCCTCTCAGTGATGGAGACTGAGAGAGAGCGTATCACAAAGTCAAACCCCCTGATTTAAGGAAACTTCTGTATGGCCTGGGGAATTCTATTCAATACTCACTAGTGGCCTATATGAAAAAAGAATCTTTTTAAAAAACGAGTATATAAATGTATATGTATAACTGATTCACTTTGCTGTACATGTGAAACTAATACAATGCTGTAAATCAACTATACACCAATAAAACTTTTTAAAAGATAAATAAGCACCACAGGTGTAATGTATAGCAGATAAATGTAATTAACACTGTTGTTATATGGTATATATGAAAGTTGTTAAGAGTAAATCCAAGGGCAATGCTTGGAATTGTTCTTCTACCTTTCACCCTAAATTACAATTTACTGAAATAAAATACATTTTTCATTTCTGGAGTAACAGTCTTTATCTGGTACTGTCCCTAATCTGTCCACTTTGATTCTGCTAAAAATTATTCTCAAACAGATAAGTGTGCAATAAAATCCTACCCTTAGAAATCCTGTTTTCTTTGTTGTTCTCTTCCATTCTGGGATTTTTACCTGACCTTCTTTTTGCATGTATTTCTTAGTACACAAGCCCCAGCTGGGAGGCCATTCTTCTTTGAAGAACTGGTCACTAATGCCTTTCACCATATTCCTCTTTCAGAGATGCCACTATGGACTGAATTTTGTGTCCCCCTAAAATTCATATACTGAAGCTACCCTTGATATGATGGTAGCTGGCGATAAGATCTGATTATCTTTAGAAGATAATCTGATTTAGAGGAGTTCATAAGGTTGGGAATCTCATGATGGGATTACTACCCTTTTAAGAAGAGACACCAGAGATCTGTCTCTCTCTTTATGCCATGTGAGGACACAGTGAGAAGACGGCTGGATGCAAATCAGGAACAGAACCACACAGATCACCAGGACTCAACCACACTAGCCCTCAGACTTTGAACTTCCAACTTCCAAAACCATGTGGAAAAAAGTTTTTGTTGTTTAATCCATTATATTTTGTTGTAACAGCCCAAGCAGGCTAATACAGATGTACAATCCACATAAATATGCCCAAAATTAGGTTCTGGGAGTCAGTATCTACCAATGTACATTTTACAACAATTAAGGTCCAGTTTTATATATAATGCCAGGTAAGACACTGCCTCCCATCTAGAGGGTCAACTGTTAGTCCACAATAACTTTGGAGAGAAGGAAAGTTTTGCTTCAAACAGAAGTGCCTACAGAGACTAGAACAAAGAAGTCACATAAACATCCGTCTAAGCAACACGCACAGAATAGATGTAGAGAAAAGTCGAAATCAAAAACCAGTGATGCAAGAGACAAAGGATAATCAAGTAAGTAAAATGAGCAGTGATACATTAGTATTGAGAAAGAAATGTACAGATTTTTGCTTCCTTTAACAGCCAATTACCAATAATCCAGTATTGAAGCAAAGGCCTATTCCCTATTTTAAAGGAAAGCCATAAAGACCTACCTCTGACCTGAGGGCCACAATTTTTCACCTGAAAACTAAGAGAATAAATTAAGGACTTATTGACCCAAGTCACACAGACTTCTGTGAGATCCATACATGGAATTCAGAGTGCTATTATCTTTTGAAATGGTAACCCACTCCAGTATTCTTGCCTGGAGAATCCCATGGACAGAGGACCCTGGCAGGCTACAGTCCACAGGGTCACAAGAGTCGGACACGACTTAGCGACTAAAGAGAGAGAGATATCTTTTGAAACTTTAATAAAAATTATGGCTATGTGTACTTTTCTGTAGAACACAAAATTATACACACACACACACACACACACACACACACACTTACACATTATTCTTGGAAGAGAATCTGGTTTTCATTAGCTTCTCAAAAAAAGATTATTTATACCAAAATATTTTAAAACAAAGACCCAGAGGGCTGGTATAGGGAGGGAGGAGGGAGGGGGGTTCAGGATGGGGAACACATGTATACCTGTGGCGGATTCATGTTGATGTATGGCAAAACCAATACAATATTGTAAAGTAATTAACCTCCAATTAAAATAAATTAAAAAAAAAACACTAAGATATAGAAAGTGGTGTCACTGGAGGCACTTGATTTAAAGGAGAAAATGATAAAAAAAGAAAAAACATCCCCTTAATGGGATGTAGAGCAAGGCTCCAACCCCAGGTGAGAGGAACCAAAATGTCAAACTAAAAAGAAACCTCTTAACTGAAAGTTCAAACAATGCCTCAGCGGTAGAGACTAGGGTGAAAGACCAGTCCTTATAACTGGGTCAATGTGCAAAAAAAGGAAAGAATGACTACTAACCATTAGACAGAATCCAGGGTTTATCCAAGGGAACCAAATTCCAGACCTAAGGAGATTCTCAGAAGCTCAACATGCATAGAGGTGCTCCAGACATTATGTCTATAAAGTGAAGTCGCTCAGTCATATCCAACTCTTTGCAACCCCATGGACTGTAGCCTACCAGGCTCCTCCATCCATGGAATTTTCTAGGCAAGAGTACTGGAGTGGGTTACCATTTCCTTCTTCAGGGGATCTTCCTGACCCAGGGATCGAACCCTGGTCTCCTGCATTGCAGGCAGACACTTTACCATCTGAGCCACCTGGGAAGCCCCTTCACACTATTCCTCTCCCTTATGTCTGTGGAAGTATATAAACTCTATCCCCTCCAGATTCTTAGAGGGGATTAAGAGCAACTACATAATCCCTGGTGGCTTAGATGGTAAAGAGTCCACCTGTAATGCAGGAGACCTGGGTTCGACCCCTGGGTTGGGAAAATCCCCTGGAGGAGAGCATGGCAACCCACTCCAGTATTCTTGCCTGGAGAATCCCCACGGACAGAGGAGCCTGGAGGGCTACAATTCATTGGGACGCAAAGCGTCAGACACAACTAAACAACAGCATACAACACACAAAATTCCTACCTAAGGCAGTGGTTGTGAGTGAGCCTTCAAGGACCTGTGGTTGGAGGAGTAAGGCAAGCTTAGGAGACGAAATAGAGCTAGCACCACAGAAGGAAAACCTTCAGGACCTTGTGCCTTGGGTTCCTTTGCTTTAGTCCTCCTAGGATTTTCTAAGGAAATAATATTCTATTTGATGTATTTTAAGTTCATTCACTTTCCTTGACCTTTATCATCTAGATATAGGAGCGAATTACAGGTCTTCAAAGATATACCTCAGTGTAGTTGATCAAACAAATGGCCATTCTAAAAGGCCATTAGTAGTATATCAGATGGTCTTTTCCACCTATGAGTAGAAAAAAGCAGAATTTTAATCATGTTATAACTAAACCGATATTCTCTTTAAAGCAGAAGGATTATCTTTAATTTCCAAAGGGCCACAAGTAGGGGGAAATATCCAGAATTCAGCGTTCATGATTGACTTCTCACAATTTTTTGCTATTAACAATTTCACTTCATAGATGGTCTTCATTACCCTAATCATAAAGGGTAGCAGCAAAGAACACAAAGCTTTGAATGTAGCCCATTAGTTGAAAAGTGTCAATGTTTTATGGTTTCAAGAAACTGTATAAATTGCCCTTATTTGTGTAAGTTCATTTTCCAAATGTGTGAACACAAATGTCTATTGTCTATGTGGAAAGTTCACGCTGAGCTACAAGTGAATCCTACAATTGAGCTCTGAGCTAAGTGACAGCCTCTGCCAAGCTAGCCATTTTGGTAAGTGGTCCTAAACTTGATACAGAGGCAAATAATTTTTTATTGTTTTCCCAGGGGGAGAAAACTCTTTTCAAACAGCACAGACCAGCAACAATTCTTTTTAATTCTTGCTGACATTGCTTTTTTCTTTTTTACACAAAAGAATGTAAGACTGTAATTTTTAACTTCCTTTTTTTAAAACTGTGCAAAAGACCTATTAACCTGTGTCCTTAAAGCCCTGCCTTATTCTGTTGTGCATATCATTAAAATCTTCCTCCACTCTGCTCAGCAATTTCTCCTTTCTAAAGCAGCATGGTCATTTGTTGTTTATATTTCCAGAGAACTCCACAGGGAGACCAGCTCACACAGCTTCAGCCTATTGCTTAGAATGAGTGTGAAGGTTAAATACTTCTGTCTTCTTAGTCACTTAGCATACTTTCAAAGCTATTTTAGGTAGAACATAGCCTTAGAGAAGCTATTTAATTGGTAATAAATCTTTTGATTTATTCTCCCATCAAGAACTAATAACTAGCAGCAGGGATACTCATGATGATGCAATTGTTCTGCATCACATGACTCTGCATATGTAATAAAACTGAATAGAGCTAGATACACAGACACATACATGCATACAGGTGAGTCCACAAAAAACCCATGGATCTAAATCAGGCTGATGAATTATATCAATGTTAATTTCCTGGTTATGATATAGTATTATACAATATATATTCAAGATGTAACCACCGGAGGAAATCAAGTGAAGGAGGTATGGATCTCTTTAGCTTATTTCTCAAAATTGCATGTGAATCTAAAATTATCTCAAAATAAACAGTTTTTAAAAATCATTAACAGATTGTACATTTTGGAATGTTTTAATTTCATCACCTAAAAAAAAGTTCTTTCAGAAATATTTAAAAGACAAGAAAAATTTGCAACATAGCTAGTAACAATCACCTTGGCTCTGACGCACGATTATGAATTGCCACTACCAGTAAGGGGGCCCCAAACCCCTTCACAGAGCCAGTACACGTCATTTTTAATTTTCTGATTTTAAAAAGCTAACCTGGTTTTGATTATGTGCCTGATTTTGGCTGCAACAGGATCTCCAGTTGGCTTCTGAGTTTTCCAAGGTAGACTCACCAATCATTCTAATTTCATTTGTGTGTTCATATGTGCCAGGTCACAGCCATGATGGAAGGAGATTCACATTAATTTTATACACTCTGCTTCTCACAAACACAAATGGTTACAGAAAAGACATATTAGAAGTGGATGTCTCTCTAGGATATTAAGATAGAGATGTCCTGATCAGCAGATGCAAACTACTACATATAGACTATATAAACAACAAGATCCTACTATATAGCACAAGGAACTGTATTCAATATACTGTGGTAAATCATAATGGAAAAGAATATGAAAAAGAATGCAATTTTTGTGTTGTTCAGCTGCTAAGTCATGTCCAACACTTGCAACCACATGAACTGAAGCACACCAGGCTTCCCTGTCCTTCACTGTCTCTCATAGTTTAGGCAGACTCATATCCATTGAGTTGATGATGCCATCCAACCATCTCATCCTCTGTTGAGCCCCCAGTCCACACCCTTTCTCTCAATCTTTCCCAGCATCAGGGTCTTTTCCAATGAGTCGTCTCTTCACATCAGGTGACTAAAGTATTGGAGCTTCAGCTTTACTGTCAGTCCTTCCAATGAATATTCAGTGTTGATTTCCTTTAGGACTGACTGGTTTGATCTCCTTGCTGTCCAAGGGACTCTCAAGAGTCTTCTCCAGCGCCACAGTTTGAAGGCATCAATTCTTCGGCACTCAGCCATTTTCATTGTCCAATTCTCACATCTGTACACGACTACTTAGAAAAACCATAGCTTTGACTATATAGGCTTTTGTTGGCAAAGTAATGTCTCTGTTTTTTAATATGCTGTCTAGGTTTGTTATAGCCTTTCTTCCAAGGAGCAAGCATCTTTTAATTTCAAGGCTACAGTCAGCATCCACAGTAGGTACATATATGTATAACTGAATCACTTTTCTATACAGCAGAAATTCACACATTATTAACCAACTATTCTTAAATAAAACATTTTTGAAAAGAAGATATGTCTTCTAAGTTTTTCTCTTGCAGTTTTCCAGAACTAATTCTTGTGGCCTATATGATATATATAGGAAACATTTATGAGTTCAACTAAAAAAAAATGAAGATGTCAACTAAATTTTCTAGCATTACAGTTAGATCCCAGTAATACTCTGAAAGGAAACTGCTTTAGAAAATTTTATATCCTAGTTTCTGCCATCCTGCCTCTACTGTCTCCAAAGTTCTGCAAATTAAAGAGACACAATCTCATTTCATCTTTAAACTTGAAACATAAGGAAGCTTCATTTCCTTAAAAGTAATCTCCCCTTCTAAAAATCTGGACACTTTTCAAAAGCAGGATTGTGAAGATTTGGCTTCAAACTTCTCAACATGTTAATCAGACTTGTTCAGTTAGAACTGTCTAGGACTTAAAGAAAAACAAATGCAGGCTGTGTCTAAATTTTTTACAAAATCATGCATTCATGCCAGAAAACAGCACAGAACTACAAATTCAAGCAAAATAATCAGCACTTGCAGCTGCAAGAGGGCTAGCAATTTTTTTTCAAATGCACTCCATAGATAAAGTGATCCAAACAGGCACTTACAGAGTACCAATTCTGATATAAGAAGAAAAAGAATGAGGCTGGAATATGGGTCTTTGTTTTCTTCAGTGGGGTCTATTTTCAGATACCATTTTCCTCCCTTGCTCAAAATAGCCATTATGATTCCAGAAATAATGATTAATAATACATTGAATCCCAGGCTCTGCCTTCTCAAGTGATAACTTGCAAGTAAGGACCCTCTTATCCACACACCCTGAGTTGTATGTAAGAGTAAAAGCCACAACAGTACTTTAAACACTATAAACATCTAAGATAAAAAGTATCATACTATTAAATCTTCTATAACATGAAAAGAGGGAAAGTTAAACAAATTACTGAAAAACCTAAAATACAGCTATTTTAAGTTAAATATTGCTACTTTTATTCATATAAAACTTATATTTACATTAGTTTACACTTACATGTGCATGCACACATATGTTACAGAAAAATACATTAAGCAGGCAATATAACGGAGAAGGCGATGGCACCCCACTCCAGTACTCTTGCCTGGAAAATCCCATGGACGGAGGAGCCTGGTAGGCTGCAGTCCATGGGGTCGCGAAGAGTCGGACACGACTGAGCGACTTCATTTTCACTTTTCACTTTCATGCATTGGAGAAGGAAGTGGCAACCCACTCCAGTGTTCTTGCCTGGAGAATCCCAGGGACGGGGGAGCCTGGTGGGCTGCCGTCTATGGGGTC
>NW_011495026.1:4929700-4933973 GCF_000754665.1 Bison bison bison | reverse complement strand
ATGGGGTCACACAGAGGTGGACACGACTGAGGTGACTTAGCAGCAGGCAGTATAAAAAATCCTTAGCCAATTCCTAGCAACTGTTTTTTTGTGGTCATTCTAAATTGCTTAGACATCATATCAATTGCCTGATTTAACATTGCAGAATATGTACAAACTAAAAGCCTAATCTGCTTTAATAATTTCCCAGAGATGATTTTGGAGAAGGCAATGGCAACCCACTCCAGTAATCTTGCCTGGAAAATCCCATGGACAGAGGAGCCTGGTAGGCTGCAGTCCATGGGGTCACTAAGTCAGACACGACTGAGCAACTTCACTTTCACTTTTCGCTTTCATGCACTGGAAAAGGACATGGCAACCCACTCCAGTGTTCTTGCCTGGAGGATCCCAGGGACAGGGGAGCCTGGTGGGTCACACAGAGTCGGACACGACTGAAGTGACTTAGCAGTAGCAGCAGAGATTATTTTATATTACCATAACTGTTCATTATGTTTGTTGCCTTTATATCAACAGAAAGCATGCACTGGATAAACTAAAGAAGTATTTGCAAGAAAAAACATGAAAACATTTAGATCTCTTAAGTAGTTTTAATATTTCTCTGTGATTTTGTATACACTATTAGTTTGGAAAACTATTTCTTTAATAGGACTTCTTCCTACATAGGAACCCTATTTCCACTCCCACTCCATCCAAAATTACAATCACAACAATGAGGTTTGACTGCAGCCTAAACAGTATAATAACGCTGATTTTTCCCATAATTTCCATCACCTGGAGCATTAAAAGAAAGCACTTGGTTTCCTGTCTTCGTTTCCTGAAGAGGTTCAGAGACGGTGCATTCTAATGCCAGGCCTGGATCAGCAAAAACTGGCTCATCTCCAGGTTCATTCAGAGAGATGCACGAGAAGGTGTGGTCAACATCTGCCTACAAGATGGCTTGTTTGGAAAGGGTTAAAGGCAAGCTATGGGTCTCTTACCACCATTCCCAGCATTTGCATCAGCCTTGGGAAGTGATGTCACACACCTGCAATGCACATGCAAACTGTAAACACATCACCAACATTGACTCCACGTCTCCCACTCCAAATCATGCCCAGCTGCCTCACACTGAGTTCCTCCACTGCCAAACTCACCAGTCTGTGAAAACATGGAAGGTCTTATGCTAATAGCAGTTAAGCAGATTCAAGTTCTATACCACCAAGCTGTGTGTAGTTTTCCTTTTATTGATTACTTCTTACCATTTCTAGAATCACGGAGAGAGGGAATTGGAACAAATCTTAAAGATGATGCAACACAATACTCTCATTTCACAAATAATTAAATCATACCTCTACTATAGCTTTCACCGATCGTTCCTGCATCGCTCTTCTTCTCATCAGACTTAAGAATGGGGACTGGGATTTAAAACACTTTTTCTATCGCTAGAGCTTAATCCCCAGCTGATATTCAAATTTGATAAACAAATGGATGGAGAGATGAGTGACTTCTTAGAAACCATTTCACAGAGCTACCTTGGATGACTTGGTCAATTTACTTAATTTTTCTAAAACCAAGTTTTGAGTAATAAATGGGAATAATTAATAGCATCTCCCTCAAATAATCATTGAGTGGATTTCTTGAGATAATGCTATTCCCAAGTTCCATACACAGCCAGAAACATAAAATGGACTCTGTGAATATTAGCTTGCTGTTAATTTCTCAGTGGTAGTAGTATTGTGCGTGCTCAGTTGTTCACGCACATCTGACTCTTTGTGACCCTATGGACTGTAGCTCACAAGGCTTATCTATCCATGGGACTTTCCAGGCAAAAATACTGGAGTGGGCTGCCATTTCCTCCCCCAGGGGATCTTCCTGACCCAGGGATGGAACCTGTGTCTTCCGCATCTCCTACATCAACAGGCAAATTCTTTACCACTAAGCCACCTGGGAAGCACCAGTGGTAGTATATTACACTCCATTACTCCTTGTTACTATCACTTGGTTCATCCTATCTGTGTGTCAAGGACTTTACCTCAAAACTTACGGTCTTTCTTTTCCTCGATCTACCATCAGTCAGGGGTGACATCAACATTCACATGAATAACTCATCAAGCCCTTTTTTCACACTTTACTGATCTTTTCATCTCCAATAACGTCTACTTTTATTCCTTCAGCTATATATGTCCTATGAGCATACAATACATTCTCTCTGGAATCAGTCTACTAGATAGAAATCTTAGTTCCATCAGTAGTTATGGCTATGTTACCAGCTACTCATTTTTAGGTTCTCTATAAACTTAAGTTACCTTATTTGGTAAATGGGATTAAAAATGGGTACTTACTCGACAGTGCTTTGTGTACAGTAATACTCTATTGTTAGTCCATATTATTCTTCTACCCCAAACCACACCACCTCTGAAATATGGAATTGCAACACTAATGTATAATGTTTGGAAACTTAAGTTATTTCACCTCTTTGCATCTTTGCAGCTAAAGACGGAGAAGCTCTATACAGTCAACAAAAACAAGACCAGGGGCTGACTGTGGCTCAGGTCATGAACTCCTTACTGCCAAATTCAGAGTTAAATTGAAGAAAGTGGGGAAAACCACTAGTCCATTCAGATATGACCTAAATCACATCGCTTATGATTATACAGTGGAAGTGAGAAATAAATTTAAGGGACTAGATCTGATAGAGTGCCTGATGAACTACGGACAGAGGTTCGTAACATTGTACAGGGGACAGGGATCAAGACCATGCCCATGGAAAAGAAATGCAAAAGAGAAAAATGGCTGTCTGAGGAGGCCTTACAAATGGCTGTGAAAAGAAGAGAAGTGAAAAGCAAAGGAGAAAAGGAAAGATATATCCATTTGAATGCAGAGTTCCAAAGAAGAGCAAGGAGAGATAAGAAAGCCTTCCTCAGGGATCAATGCAAAGAAATAGAGGAAAACAATAGAATGGGAAAGACTAGAGATCACTTCAAGAAAATTAGAGATACCAAGGGAACATTTCATGCAAAGATGGGCTTGATAAACGACAGAAATGGTATGGACCTAACAGAAGCAGAAGATATTAAGAAGGGGTGGCAAGAATACACAGATCAGATCAGATCAGTCGCTCAGTCATGTCCAACTCTTTGCGACCCCATGAATCGCAGCACGCCAGGCCTCCCTGTCCATCACCAACTCCTGGAGTTCACTCAGACTCACGTCAATCAAGTCAGTGATGCCATCCAGCCATCTCATCCTCTGTCGTCCCCTTCTCCTCCTGCCCCCAATCCCTCCCAGCATCAGAGTCTTTTCCAATGAGTCAACTTTTCGCATGAGGTGGCCAAAGTACTGGAGTTTCAGCTTTAGCATCATTCCTTCCAAAGAAATCCAAGGGCTGATCTCCTTCAGAATGGACTGGTTGGATCTCCTTGCAGTCCAAGGCACTCTCAAGAGTCTACTCCAACACAACAGTTCAAAAGCATCAATTCTTTGGCGCTCAGCCTTCTTCACAGTCCAACTCTCACATCTGTACATGACCACAGGAAAAACCATAGCCTTGACTAGATGGACTTTTGTTGGCAAAGTAATGTCTCTCCTTTTGAATATGCTATCTAGGTTGGTCATAACTTTCCTTCCAAGGAGTAAGCATCTTTTAATTTCATGGCTGCAGTCACCATCTGTAGTGATTTTGGAGCCCAGAAAAATAAAGTCTGACACTGTTTCCACTCTTTCCCCATCTATTTCCCATGAGGTGGGGGGACCAGAAGCCATGATCTTCATTTTCTGAATATTGAGCTTTAAGCCAACTTTTTCACTCTCCACTTTCACTTTCATCAAGAGGCTTTTTAGTTCCTCTTCACTTTCTGCCATAAGGCTGGTATCATCTGCATATCTGAGGTTATTGATATTTCTCCCAGCAATCTTGATTCCAGCTTGTGTTTCTTCCAGTCCAGCGTTTCTCATGATGTACTCTGCATAGAAGTTAAATAAGCAGGGTGACAATATACAGCCTTGACATGCTCCTTTTCCTATTTGGAACCAGTCTGTTGTTCCATGTCCAGTACTAACTGTTGCTTCCTGACCTGCATACAAATTTCTCAAGAGGCAGATCAGGTGGTCTGGTATTCCCATCTCTTGAAGAATTTTCCACAGTTTATTGTGATCTACACAGTCAAAGGCTTTGCCATAGTCAATAAAGCAGAAATAGATGTTTTTCTGGAACTGTCTTGCTTTTTCCATGATCCAGCGGATGTTGGCAATTTGATCTCTGGTTCCTCTGCCTTTTCTAAAACCAGCTTGAATA
>NW_011495026.1:4925477-4929259 GCF_000754665.1 Bison bison bison | reverse complement strand
CACTTGACTTCACATTCCAGGATGTCTGGCTCTAGGTCAGTGATCACACCATCGTAATTATCTGGGTTGTGAAGATCCTTTTTGTACAGTTCTTCTGTGTATTCTTGCCTTCTTAATATCTTCTGCTTCTGTTAGGTCCATACTATTTCTGTCCTTTATCGAGCTCATCTTTGCATGAAATGTTCCTTTGGTATCTCTGATTTTCTTGCAGAGATCCCTAGTCTTTCTCATTCTGTTGTTTTCCTCTATTTCTTTGCATTGATCATTGAAGAAGGCTTTCTTATCTCTTCTTGCTATTCTTTGGAACTCTGCATTCAGATGTTTATATCTTTCCCTTTCTCCTTTGCTTTTCGCTTCTCTTCTTTTCACAGCTATTTGTAAGGCCTCCCCTGACAGCCATTTTGCTTTTTTGCATTTCTTTTCTATGGGAATGGTCTTGATCCCTGTCTCCTGTACAATGTCACAAACCTCAGTCCATAGTTCATCAGGTACTCTATCTATCAGATCTAGGCCCTTAAATCTATTTCTCACTTTCACTGTATAATCATAAGGGATTTGATTTAGGTCATACCCTGAATGGTCTAGTGGTTTTCCCTACTTTCTTCAATTTCAGTCTGAATTTGGCAATAAGAAGTTCATGCTCTGAGCCACAGTCAGCTCCTGGTCTTGTTTTTGTTGACTGTATAGAGCTTCTTCATCTTTGGCTGCAAAGAATATAATCAATCTGATTTTGGTGTTGACCATCTGGTGATGTCCATGTGTAGAGTCTTCTCTTGTGTTGTTGGAAGAGGATGTTTGTTATGACCAGTGCATTTTCTTAGCAAAACTCTATTAGTCTTTGCCCTGCTTCATTCCGTATTCCAAGGCCAAATTTGCCTGTTACTCCAGGTGTTTCTTGACTTCCTACTTTTGCATTCCAGTCCCCTATAATGAAAAGGACATCTTTTTTGGGTGTTAGTTCTAAAAGGTCTTGTAGGTCTTCATAGAACCATTCAACTTCAGCTTCTTCAGCGTTACTGGTTGGGGCATAGACTTGGATTACTGTGATATTGAATGGTTTGCCTTGGAAACGAACAGAGATCATTCTGTCGTTTTTGAGATTGCATCCAAGTACTGCATTTCAGACTCGTTTGTTGACCATGATGGCCACTCCATTTCTTCTGAGGGATTCTTGCCTGCAGTAGTAGATATAATGGTCATCTGAGTTAAATTCACCCATTCCAGTCCATTTCAGTTCGCTGATTCCTAGAATGTCGACATTCACTCTTGCCATCTCTTGTTTGACCACTTCCAATTTGCCTTGATTCATGGACCTGACATTCCAGGTTCCTGTGCAATATTGCTCTTTACAGCATCACACCTTGCTTCTATCACCAGTCACAGCCACAGCTGGGTATTTTTTTGCTTTGGCTCCATCCCTTCATTCTTTCTGGAGTTATTTCTCCACTGATCTCTACTAGCATATTGGGCACCTACTGACCTGGGGAGTTTCTCTTTCAGTATCCTATCATTTTGCCTTTTCATACTGTTCATGGGGTTCTCAAGGCAAGAATACTGAAGTGGCTTGCCATTCCCTTCTCCAGTGGACCACATTCTGTCAAATCTCTCCACCATGACCCGCCCGTCTTGGGTTGCCCCACAGGCATGGCTTAATTTCATTGAGTTAGACAAGGCTGTGGTCCTAGTGTGATTAGATTGACTAGTTTTCTGTGAGTATGGTTTCAGTGTGTTTGCCCTCTGATGCCCTCTTGCAACACACCGTCTTACTTGGGTTTCTCTTACCTTGGGCGTGGGGTATCTCTTCACGGCTGCTCCAGCAAAGCACAGCCATTACTCCTTATTTGGATGAGGGGTATCTCCTCACCACCGCCCTTCCTGACCTTCAATGTGGGATAGCTCCTCTAGGCCCTCCTGCGCCCACGCAGCCATGGCTCTGGGTAACTCCTCTTGTCGCTGCCCCTGGCCTCGGTGGTGGGTTGCTCCTCCCAGCCGCCGCCCCTGGTCTCGGGCATGGGGGCATGGGGTACACAAAAAAACTGTACAAAAAAGATCTTCACAACCCAGATAATCATGATGGTATGATCACTCACCTAGAGTCAGACATCCTGGAGTGTGAAGTCAAGTGAGCCTTAGGAAGCATCACTACAAAGCTAGTGGAAGTGATGGAATTCCAGTTGAGCTATTTCAAATCCTGAAAGATGATGCTGTGAAAGTGCTGCACTCAATATGCTGGCAAATTTGGAAAACTCAGCAGTGGCCACAGGACTGGAAAAGGTGTTTTCATTTCAATCCCAAAGAAAGGCAATGCCAAAGAATGCTCAAACTACTGCACAATTGCACTCATCTCACACGCTAGGAAAGTAATGCTCAAAATTCTCCAAGCCAGGCTTTAGCAATATGTGAACCATGAACTTCCAGATGTTCAAGCTAGTTTTAGAAAAGGCAGAGGAACCAGAGATCAAATTGCTAACATCCACTGGATATTTGAAAAACCAAGAGAGTTCCAGAAAAATATCTATTTCTGCTTATTGACTATGCCAAAGCCTCTGACTGTGTGAATCATAATAAACTTTCGAAAATTCTGAAAGAGATAGGAATACCAGACCACCCAACCTTCCTCTTAAGAACCTGTATGCAGGTCAGGAAGCAATAGTTAGAACTGGACATGGAACAACAGACTGGTTCCAAATAGGAAAAGGAGCATGTCAAGGCTGTATATTGTCACCCCGCTTATTTAACTTCTATGCAGAGTACATCATGAGAAATGCTGGGCTGGAAGAAGCCAAGCTGGAATAAAGATTGCCAGGAAAAATGTCAATAACCTCAAATACGCAGAAGACACCACCCTTATGGCAGAAAGTGAAGAGGAACTAAAAAGCCTCTTGATGAAAGTGAAAGAGAAGAGTGTAAAAGTTGGCTTAAAACTCAACATTCAGAAAACTATGATCATGGCATCCAGTCCTATCACCTCAAGACAAATAGATGGGGAAACAGTGGCTGACTTTATATTTTTGGGCTCCAAAATCACTGCAGATGGTGATTGCAGCCATGAAACTAAAAGATGCTTACTCCTTGGAAGGAAAGTTATGACTAACCTAGACAGTATATTAAAAAGCAAAGACATTATTTTGTCAACAAAGGTCCATCTAGTCAAGGCTATGGTTTTTCCAGTAGTCATGTATGGATGTGAGAGTTGGACTAAAAAGAAAGCTCAGTGTCGAAAATTTGTGCTTTTGAACTGTGGTGTTGGAAGAAGACTCTTGAGAGTCCCTTGGACTCCAAGGAGATCCAACCAGTCCATCCTAAAGGAGATCAGTCCTGGGTGTTCATTGGAAGGACTTATGTTGAAGCTGAAACTCCGATACTGTGGCCACCTGATGTGAACAGCTGACTCATTTGAAAAGACTCTGCAGCTTGGGAAGATTGAAGGCAGGAGGAGAAGGGGACAACAGAGGATGAGATGTTTGGATGGCATCACCAACTCAATGGACATGAGTTTGGGTAAACTCTGGGTGTTGGCGAAGGACAGTGAAACCTGGTGTGCTGCAGTTCATGGGGTTGCAAAGAGTCAGACACGACTGAGCAACTGAACTGAACTGAATCTCTTTTACTATTATAAATAGCCGAAAATAAACTAGAGCTAAAAAGGGGGGGAAAGGCAGGAAGAAGTTCTTAAACAGAATAAGAGCTTCAAAACAAACATAATCATTGGGTATTCAAAAATAACAATGAATATAATAGTTTTACATTAATTGATTATATATATATATATATATATATAT
>NW_011495026.1:4858878-4925260 GCF_000754665.1 Bison bison bison | reverse complement strand
ATATATATAGTGTACTGAGAGTAACACCCAGTCCAAAAGTATACCAATATATCCAATATATACCAATACATTATATGAATTATGAATGCTTACTATGTATTACTTACTATGTACCTGTATGGGCAGGTTTCCCTGGTGGCTCAGTGGTAAAAAAATCTGCCTGCCAATACAAGAGGTGCAGGAGACATGGGTTCAAGCCCTGGTCAGGAAGATCCCCTGGAGTAGGAAATGGCAGCCCACTCAAGAATTCTTGCCTGGGAAATCCCATGGACAGAGAAGCCTGGTGAGGCTACAGTCCAGGGGGTCACAAAGGGTCGGATACAACTTAGCGACTAAACAACAGCAACAAACACAGTTGAGAAAACTGAGGGTTCAGAGAAACTAACTCAGTAACTCACCCAAGTTACACATCTAGCATAATGCAGAGCTGGAATTCAAATCCACAGACACAAGGCCACACTGACAGTTCATGCATGGTGGAGCTGGGGTTTAGAACCAGTCATTTTGATATCAGAACTATGCTCTTAATTACTTTGTCTCCCTCTAAATTACTAACACCCCAGAATACAGTGATAGTAACTTAAAAAAATATACACATACATCACATACATTTGTTCAGGGCTTCCATGGTGGCTCAGATAGTAAAGAATCTCCCTGCAATGCAGGAGACCCAGGTTTGATCCCTGGGTCAGAAAGATCCCCTGGAGAAGGGAATGGCAACCCACTTCAGTGATCTTGCCTGGGAAATCCCATGGACAGAGGAGCCTGGCAGTCTACAGTCCACGGGATCGCAGAGTCAGACTCCACTGAATGACTAACACTTTCACTCACATTTGTTCAATCAAATTTTCATATCAAACTATTTCATTTCAATCAATTTGATCTTGGCTAAAGTTTACATTGTTTTCAGCCCGATGAGCCCTGCCCTTCAGGGCCAGTGTTAGACTTCATATGCAGGGTCCTGTCAGTCTGTGCACAGATGGAGACGGGACCCTGAATCTCAGCATGTCTTTCCTGTTTTCCAGAATTTTTCACTTCACCAATGGATGAAGACTCGTAGCCAGCATAACTGAGCAAGTACAATGGCAACATGTGTTTTTCTGAGTTCCATTCTGCCACCATTGAGTCAGTTTATTTTCAATACAAAGATTAGTCTGGTGACAACAGGTTTTCCGGCCACTGTGGGGTAGAGACCCGGGCTACTACAAAAGGTCCATCTTGTAAGTAATCAACTTCAAAGTCAACCTTTCTGGAGTTTCTGTGCAGCAGTGGCCTCCAGGAACATCCTTTCTACAGCCCTCTGGCACTCATGTTTTCTGTTCACCTCCTGAGTTCTCACCAGGGCCACAAAGTAAAGGAAGTAATCATTCTTTTCTGGACACTTCTCTTCCTAAAGCAGAGCCACCTCAATAGTTCTATATCCATGTTCAGAACAAAGTAACAGTTTCCTGCCAGGGTCACAAGTCTGTTAGCTGAGGTATGTTTTAGGCTCTGGAGTGAGTAATCAGGCAATGTATGAGAGTAGAGGCAGCAATTCAGTAGTGCTATTTGTGGTCTTCCGGTATTCTGGGGCAGGAATTCAAGAGTTAAGATGAAGAGGGGGGAATAACATTAGCCTGTAATTTAGCAGTAACCCTTCATGATAATCTTATTGAACATACTATCATTCTTTATCAACTTTTTCCTCCATTTCAGAACAATACCATCACACTGGGCTTCCTGGGTGGCTGGACAGTAAAGAACACACCTGCCAATGCAGGAGACACAGGAGACACATGCCTTCAATCCCTGGGTTTGGAAGATACCTTGGAGAAGGAAAAGGTAACCCACTCCAGTGCTCTTGCCTAGAAAGTGCCATGGACAGAAAATCCTGGCAGGCTACAGTCCATTGGGTTGCAAAAAGTCAGACACAACTCAGTGCACAGACACACAAACACATCCTATATGATCTATAGCCTATACCTCTTGAAAACATGGACATTCTTTTACATAATTATATATTCTTGCCTGAGAAATTCCATAGACAGAAGAGCCTGGCAGGGTACAGTCCCTGGGGTCACAAAAGAGTCAGACACGACTTAGCGACTAAACAATATCCTCATACTGGGGAAATAATAAGCAAAATATTTCTTCTCAAAGTTTTTTCTCAACAATTACAGATCATAAAGAACAAAAGACACCTCCTATATATGAAGATTACTCTCATCTATAAATCAGTTAAAAGAAAAAACATAAAGATTCAGTTTTAAATTTCTAAGCATGATGGTGAAAAGGACATCAAAGGGACTAAAAGTATCTACACCAATTATTGAATGAAATATGTCTTTAGATACATCAGAAAGTGCTGTAACTTCTTTACAATTAAGGATTATCAGCACACAAGTTTGGTTAGCAATAAAATGTCACCAGAATCAAATCAACTTTGTCAATGATACCCATATCTTATACTTCCTTACCCTAACTCATTCTGTCTTAAGTCTCTTACTCCTTGGAAAATGTTTCTCCTCAGTGTTTGAGGAAATTTGGGATGCTTGGCCTAATGAACAGACATAACAAAAGGAATAAAGAGATAAAGAATATGTAAAGTAATAAAAATTACAATGATTTTCAAGGTGATATAGAGCTAATAATTCTAGATATTTGTTCTTCACCACAATGTTTCAATGTATTGAATTATATTTCATACTGTATATTAAAATAAGAACTTTTGTCATTAGTATTTTTGAGCAAGCTTTTTGTTTTTGTTTTTTTTTTATTTTATTTTATTTTTAAACTTTACAAAATTGTATTGGTTGTGCCAAATATTGAAATGAATCTGCCACAAGTATACATGTGTTCCCCATCCTGAACCCTCCTCCCTCCTCCCTCCCAATACCATCCCTCTGGGTCGTCCCAGTGCACCAGCCCCAAGCATCCAGTATCATGCATTGAACCTGGACTGGCGACTCGTTTCATACATGATATTATACATGTTTCAATGTCAATCTCCCAAATCTTCCCACCCTTTCCCTCTCCCACAGAGTCCATAAGACTGTTCTATACATCAGTGTCTCTTTTGCTGTCTCGTATACAGGGTTATTGTTACCATCTTTCTAAATTCCATATATATGCATTAGTATACTGTATTGGTGTTTTACTTTCTGGCTTACTTCACTCTGTATAATAGGCTCCAGTTTCATCCACCTCATTAGAACTGATTCAAATGAATTCTTTTTAATGGCTGAGTAATACTCCATTGTGTATATGTACCACTGCTTTCTTATCCATTCATCTGCTGATGGACATCTAGGTTGCTTCCATGTCCTGGCTATTATAAACAGTGCTGTGATGAACACTGGGGTACATGTGTCTCTGTCCCTTCTGGTTTCCTCAGTGTGTATGCCCAGCAGTGGGATTGCTGGGTCATAAGGCAGTTCTATTTCCAGTTTTTTAAGGAATCTCCACACTGTTCTCCATAGTGGCTGTACTAGTTTGCATTCCCACCAACAGTGTAAGAGGGTTCCCTTTTCTCCACACCCTCTCCAGCATTTATTGCTTGTAGACTTTTGGATCGCAGCCATTCTGACTGGTGTGAAATGGTACCTCATAGTGGTTTTGATTTGCATTTCTCTGATAATGAGTGATGTTGAGCATCTTTTCATGTGTTTGTTAGCCATCTGTATGTCTTCTTTGGAGAAATATCTATTTAGTTCTTTGGCCCATTTTTTGATTGGGTCATTTATTTTTCTGGAATTGAGCTGTAGGAGTTGCTTGTGTATTTTTGAGGTTGGTTGTTTGTCAGTTGCTTCATTTGCTATTATTTTCTCCCATTCTGAAGGCTGCCTTTTCACCTTGCTAATAGTTTCCTTTGTCGTGCAGAAGCTTTTAAGTTTAATTAGGTCCCATTTGTTTATTTTTGCTTTTATTTCCAATATTCTGGGAGGTGGGTCACAGAGGATCCTGCTGTGATGTATGTCGGAGAGTGTTTTGCCTATGTTCTCCTCTAGGAGTTTTATAGTTTCTGGTCTTACATTGAGATCTTTAATCCATTTTGAGTTCATGTTTGTGTATGGTGTTAGAAAATGTTCTAGTTTCATTCTTTTACAAGTGGTTGACCAGATTTCCCAGCACCACTTGTTAAAGAGATTGTCTTTAATCCATTCTATATTCTTGCCTCCTTTGTCAAAGATAAGGTGTCCATATGTGTGTGGATTTATCTCTGGGCTTTCTATTTTGTTCCATTGATCTATATTTCTCTTTGTGCCAGTACCATACTGTCTTGATGACTGTGGCTTTGTAGTAGAGCCTGAAGTCAGGTAGGTTGATTCCTCCAGTTCCATGCTTCTTTCTCAAGATCGCTTTGGCTATTCGGGGTTTTTTGTATTTCCATACAAATTATGAAATTTTTTGTTCTAGTTCTGTGAAGAATACTGTTGGTAGCTTGATAGGGATTGCATTGAATCTATAAATTGCTTTGGGTAGTATACTCATTTTCACTATATTGATTCTTCCAATCCATGAACATGGTATATTTCTCCATCTATTAGTGTCCTCTTTGATTTCTTTCACCAGTGTTTTATAGTTTTCTATATATAGGTCTTTAGTTTCTTTAGGTAGATATATTCCTAAGTATTTTATTCTTTCCATTGCAATGGTGAATGGAATTGTTTCCTTAATTTCTCTTTCTGTTTTCTCATTATTAGTGTATAGGAATGCAAGGGATTTCTGTGTGTTGATTTTATATCCTGCAACTTTACTATAGTCATTGATTAGTTCTAGTAATTTTCTGGTGGATCTTTAGGGTTTTCTATGTAGAGGATCATGTCATCTGCAAATCGTGAGAGTTTTACTTCTTCTTTTCCAATTTGGATTCCTTTATTTCTTTTTCTGCTCTGATTGCTGTGGCCAAAACTTCCAAAACTATGTTGAATAGTAATGGTGAAAGTGGGCACCCTTGTCTTGTTCCTGACTTTAGAGGAAATGCTTTCAATTTTTCACCATTGAGGATAATGTTTGCTGTGGGTTTGTCATATATAGCTTTTATTATGTTGAGGTATGTTCCTTCTATTCCTGCTTTCTGGAGAGTTTTTATCATAAATGGATGTTGAATTTTGTCAAAGGCTTTCTCTGCATCTATTGAGATAATCATATGGTTTTTCTTTTTCAATTTGTTAATGTGGTGTATTACATTGATTGATTTGCAGATTTTGAAGAATCCTTGCATCCCTGGGACAAAGCCCACTTGGCCATGGTGTATGATCTTTTTAATGTGTTGTTGGATTCTGATTGCTAGAATTTTGTTAAGGATTTTTGCATCTATGTTCATCAGTGATATTGGCCTGTAGTTTTCTTTTTTTGTGGGATCTTTGTCAGGTTTTGGTATTAGGGTGATGGTGGCCTCATAGAATGAGTTTGGAAGTTTACCCAATAACACAATAATAGTGGGAGACTTTAATACCCCACTCACACCTATGGATAGATCAACTAAACAGAAAATTAACAAGGAAACACAAACTTTAAATGATACAGTAGACCAGTTAGACCTAATTGATATTTATAGGACATTCCATCCCAAAACAATGAATTTCACCTTTTTCTCAAGCACACATGGAACCTTCTCCAGGATAGATCACATCCTGGGCCATAAAGCTAGCCTTGGTAAATTTAAAAAAATAGAAATCATTCCAAGCATCTTCTCTGACCACAAGGCAGTAAGATTAGATCTCAATTACAGAAGAAAAACTATTAAAAATTCCAACATATGGAGGCTGAACAACATGCTGCTGAATAACCAACAAATCACAGAAGAAATCAAAAAAGAAATCAAAATTTGCATAGAAACGAATGAAAATGAAAACACAACAACCCAAAACCTGTGGGACACTGTAAAAGCAATCCTAAGGGGAAAGTTCATAGCAATACAGGCACACCTCAAGAAACAAGAAAAAAGTCAAATAAATAACCTAACTCTACACCTAAAGCAACTAGAAAAGGAAGAAATGAAGAACCCCAGGGTTAGTAGAAAGAAAGAAATCTTAAAAATTAGGGCAGAAATAAATGCAAAAGAAACAAAAGAGACCACAGCAAAAATCAACAAAGCCAAAAGCTGGTTCTTTGAAAGGATAAATAAAATTGACAAACCATTAGCCAGACTCATCAAGAAACAAAGGGAGAAAAATCAAATCAATAAAATTAGAAATGAAAATGGAGAGATCACAACAGACAACACAGAAATACAAAGGATCATAAGAGACCACTATTAACAATTATATGCCAATAAAATGGACAACGTGGAAGAAATGGACAAATTCTTAGAAAAGTACAACTTTCCAAAACTGGACCAGGAAGAAATAGAAAATCTTAACAGACCCATCACAAGCACGGAAATTGAAACTGTAATCAAAAATCTTCCAGCAAACAAAAGCCCAGGTCCAGACGGCTTCAAAGCTGAATTCTACCAAAAATTTAGAGAAGAGCTAACACCTATCCTACTGTTTTTGGTTTTCTCATCTGTTGTTGTTTGGTCACTCAGTCCTGTCCAGCTCTTTGCGACACCAGGGACTGCAGCATGCCAGGCCTCTCTGTCCTTCACCATCTCGTGGAGCTTGCTCAAACTCATGTCCATTGAGTCAGTGATGCCATCCAACCATCTCATTCTCTGTCATCCCCTTCTCCTCCTGCCTTCAATTTTCCCCAGCATCAGGGTCTTCTCTAATGAGTTGGCTCATCACAACAAGTGGCCTAAGTATTGGAGCTTCAGCTTCAGCATCAGTCCTTCCAACATATATTCAGGGTTGATTTCCTTTAGGATTTGATCTGGTTTGATCCAAATCCTAAAGGAAATCTGGTTGACTTCCTTTAGGATTTGACTGGTTTGATCTCCTTGCAGTCAAAGGGACTCTCAAGAGTCTTCTCCAACACCACAGTTCAAAAGCATCAATTCTTTGGCACTCACCCTTCTTTATGATCCAACTTTCACATCCATACATGACTACTGGAAAAACCATAGCTTTGACTATACACAGCTTTGTTGGCAAAGTAACATCTTTGCTTATTAATATGCTGTCGCAGGTTTGTCATTGCTTTTCTTCCAAGTGTGTTTTAATTTCATGCCTGCAGTCATCATCTGCAGTGATTTTGGAGCCCAAGAAAATAAAGTCTCTCACTGTTTCCATTGTTTCCCCATCTATTTGCCATGAAGTTATGGGACTGGATGCTCGTCTGTAAAATAAGACAACTGGTCTACTGATTTCAAAATTCACCCAGCTCTCTGAGAGATCTTCAATAAATTTATCATGATTTCACCTTAGCTCAACTTAATCCAAAATCTGGAGTATTTGGAATCATGTGCTAAACCTAACTAAATCAAACTTTCATCAGGTATTACGCAAAAACATGGGAGATAACAGGATATTAAAACATCAGTGTAATTCTTTCTTGAGAATAATGTTTGCTTCATGGAGAATGACTGCCAATAGTTAAAAAGAAACTAAGTTCTGCCAGTTCTCAATCTTTGAATGTTTGAGGAGATACTCTGTTATCACAACCAAATTTAAAACCCAGCTCTGTCCATCAATATTAAAGGCTCATCCACAACAGGAAGTTGAGATACACACACAAAACACATGCATACATACAAAGTCTTCCTGCCTTGTCACTAAAGAAATAGAAAAATCCATCAGTCTTTACATTCTATATAATAACTTGCTTCACAGAGCACAGCACAAAGAAATCATGCATCATCATCAGCTTCTAACAATGTTTGTTATACATAGCCCAAGGCACGTATTCAGATAAAGAACATTTCACAAATTCCCTGCGTTGAATGTTCTCCTTTCGACTCTTCTAGCTTAGTCAACATTTCTAATTCTTCTCAGTCCACATATCTGCTAGAGCACCACATAAAACCACAGAGATGTTGAAAACAAGTGCTGGAAATAAGAACAGTAAAGTCCCAGCTGCAGTTATGAAAGAAAAAACATGTGTATAATATTGTTTCCAAGCACATATCATTAAAATATATTTATCCTCAATTTGTAATATTTAGATTCCAAACAAATTAAAGACTGAGAATTAAAATCATGCATCAATTAGAGAGCAAAAATGCATCGTGTTTTTAACACTTGAACTTTTTATTCTGTATTGGGGTATAGCCAATTAACAAGCAATGTTGTGATGATTTCAGGTGAACAACAAAGGAACTCAGCCCTGCTTATACATGTATCCATTCTCTATCAAATGACCCTCCCATCCAGGCTGCCACATAACTTTGAGCAGAGTTCTATGAAAAACACATCATTTTTGCCTCAGCCTGTCACCTGTGGTGAATCACATTTTTTAATTTAACCCAATTTAAGCATAAAAATGAAATAATTCAGAAAACCAGACGATGGCAATAGTCTTTTGACCCCTTAATTATTATAAGGACATATGACCCATTAACCCTACACAATTGTCCTAACAATTTCCAAAAAATATTTCTACTCAACTCTTATATGTAAAAAGTTAAGTCTTGAAGTCTCTAAAATAGTATCTTATAAACAGTATGTATGGAAAATAATTTACATTTATATTAATAGGCAATCAACAGCCAGATACATGTGGTCTTCTATATACAGTAAGAACTAATCTTTACCTCTTTAATATTTCATCATCTATATGCTTTTCTACTATCTCCTCACATCCACTTTAACTTCATTTAATCTTCACTGCAATGTGGCAAAGTAAGTATTGTTATTTTCAGTTTATCACCAAGAAAAAAGCAACTTAAGTAAGGGAGGTTAAGTAAATTATTCAAAGTCTCACTACTGCTACATGACAGTAACCAAACATAAACAAGGATGGCTCTAACACAGAGTATGTGCCTAGTTGCTCAGCCGTGTCCAACCCCCCACAACCCCACGGACTGTGGACCACCAGGCTCCTCTGTCCATGGGACTTTTCAGGCGAGAATACTGGAGTGGGTTGCCATTTCCTTCTATATCTAACACAGTCTAGATTACATTAAAAAAAAAAGCAACCAAACAGTAAGTCACCTAAGAATCCCCAATATCTAAAAAAATTAACTTGATCCCACTTTGCCAGAACTCATCCCTTCAGACTGCCTAGTGTCAAGGCTTATATCATAGGAAATGTTATTAAATGCCCTCTATGAAGTTCCAGATTAAAAATAAATATAGGCAAACAATATAAGCCATCAACAACCACCTTGTCTTCTAAAGAAATCTGTGGTGTGCAACAGATCCCTAAAAATATTTATCCATAAGTATGACATTCAATGCCTCTCAAAACTTTATTTTTACTACTTAACAATTTTTTCCAAAATACTAAGTTTCATTCAATCTAAAGTTTGGAAATAAGGTGACACATTTTTCTTAATATCCTACCCTTTGTTGTTTGCTCTTTTTTCCATCTTTAAATTGCCTATTTTTCACTGCTTTATATGTACTAACCACTCAATATCACCAAAAACTAGTAGGTTTTACATAACAGAAAACATGAGTCTGTCTCTAAGTTTAAAGATTTCACTATATGGTAAGAGTAGGGAAGCAAAATGTACATACCTTCAGAACCACCATGTTTTTACATATGACTATTGTTTCCTGGAGAAGGCAATGGCACCCCACTCTAGTACTCTTGCCTGGAAAATCCCATGGATGGAGTAGCCTGGTGGGCTGCAGTCCATGGGGTCGCTAAGAGTCGGACATGACTGAGCGACTTCACTTTCACTTTTCACTTTGATGCATTGGAGAAGGAAATGACAACCCACTCCAGTGTTCTTGCCTGGAGAATCCCAGGGATGGGGGAGCCTGGTGGGCTGCCGTCTATGGGGTCGCACAGAGTCAGACACGACTGAAGCGACTTAGCAGCAGCAGCAGCATTATGTTTCCATGATCCTTTGTGAGCAGCACAATAGCACTAATTATTGAGTGCCTGTTTTATGTCAGAAACAATATAAGCACTTTCTGTATCTGATCTCATTTTACTCCAGCTACAAGCTTTTCAGCTATTATCATAAAGAAAGAAAGAAAACAACCTCAGAAGGGTTAAATAACTTGATCAAACTGATACAATTACCTAATGACAGTCTCTAACTCAAGTCTGTCTGACTTTACTTAGTTCATCTACCAAAGTCATATAAGGCCCAGGTTCAAATCCCTGAACTCTCACCAAAACAGAACTAACATTGTTTGGAAAGGCAATAAAATTTAACTTAAAAAGTTTGCTATACTGAGAATGAGTGCGGCCTGTTCAGAGACACTCTAAAAATATGCATGTGCTGGAGCAGAGTCTTCTCACTGGAAGGTGCCTGCTCATTCTCTAAAGTACAGTTAGAGGAAGGTTGACAGAAGATGGTACCAAACTGGATTCATGCCAACTATGGACACCATATGTAGGAAATCACCCTTCAATATAGTTATTATGTAATTGCCAGAATGAGACAATTGCCACACTCTAAACTGCAAACTTCACTAGTGAAGAATACCTGAAATTTTATTCAAACAGAGATTGGGCTTTTTCCTTTAATTCCATGCATGTTTTGTCCATTCAGTAGCTCACATCCTCTGTAGAGTCACTGAATTTTGAAGGAAACAATAAAGCTATCACCATCAGTTAAAAATGGCTGATGTCCCATCCTGAAACCCTGCTAATTAAAACTGTATGTGCAGAGAATCTATATTTGTCCCAGTGGGTGACCACAGTGACCTTTTATGTCTGGGGATTTGGTAATACATCTTGGGTTGAGCCATACTGGAAAGTATGAGTGATGACTCCAGACAAGAATTGACTTATCTAATTCAGAATGTCAGAGTGTCAATACCATCTGTTATTCACCACATTATCTTACCTTCTCTTCCTAAGGTTTCAGTAAGTTACCTACAATATATATGTACCCAGACTCAGTTTTGTTTTGTTTGGTTTGCTGTATCTTCTGAAGACAGGCTGGACAGTAGAAGAACAGGGCACTGATTTTAGAGTCTGCGTTCACTGGCAGAAACAGAAAAGTTTACATAGCACCTACAGATGGTAGTTCAAACCAGCTACTTCTGTCTTTCCAAACTGTTAAAAGCATTCCATTTTCTACTTTCAATTAACTGAAGTTAATTGAAATGAATGATATTCTCAAGCAAAGAGACAATTCCTTGTTAGCAAAACAACAACAACAACAACAACTGCACTTTGTATTTCTCATTCTCAAACCCAGCCCTTCCATCTTAATAGCTATTGCCTGTACTGAGGAAAGTACCATCAGACATACCTAAAGCCTGTACTGAGGAAAGTAGATTAGACATACCTACACCTCCCTATCCACGCAGCAGCTTGATTCTAATTTGGCTTCAACACTAACTTAAAATAAATTAGGTTTTACTTCACCCCACTCCAGTACTCTTGCCTGGAAAATCCTCCTGGACATAGGAGCCTGGTGGGCTGCAGTCCATGGGGTCGCTAGGAGTCAGACATGACTGAGAAACTTCACTTTCACTCTTCACTTTCATGCACTGGAGAAGGAAATGGCAATCCACTCCAGTGTTCTTGCCTGGAGAATCCCAGGGACGGGGAAGCCTAGTAGGCAGCCGTCTATGGGGTCGCACAAAGTCAGACACGACTGAAGCAACTTAGCAGCAGCCGCAGCAGGTTTTACTTTTTATGAATCCAAATATTTATCTCACCTAACAAATGAATCTCAGTTTTATCACTGTACCAAGATAAATTCATATACCAAAGGAAGTATGGTGGCATTCTGAAGAAAAGAGAAAAAAAATAGGCTTCCTCATTCAAACTAGTACAATACAGATATGTTTCAAAGCCATCATTTCAGGTCTGTGTGAATAAACTTTATCTATATATCATTATCATGTGGCTACAAAGGATAAAGCCAAAGATGTTTGTAAAGAATCAACTGACCTAATTCTAGAAAAGGATGCAAAATGACTCCAATCTACACTTGAGTGCCTTTGATTTCTTACTTACATGGAAGAGGAAAATGAATAGAAAGAATTTAGTTACTTAAGAATATTATGAAAACAAATGCTTGGAGTATTCCACAGCATAATTTTGAAGAGGTTCTGGAACATTAATCCAACATAAAAAGGCAGAAACAACAGGCTGATTATCTAAATCTGTGTTATGTTTCTAGGTCCCGTCAGTGGGCCTGATTAACAACCCTAGAATTAGGGCTCCAAAGTTGCTCCAACTATGAAAATGTCTCTACAGCAAAACCTACAGTAATTTTACGGCTAAAATCAAAAGCATACTTCAATTTTTTTTAAAAAGCCACCACAGCAGATTTTTTAAAATCTCTTGCCCATCTTAGAATCCTTTGGCAGAATTTGGGAAAAAATTATCTATATATAAAAGTGATAACAAGAATTGAAAAATAAGAATTTGAGATATATATGTATGTGTCTCTTGTTATGAAAACCGTAAGATTCTGAAAGAGCAGCAGCCATTCTACTCACATACTCCAGTCACTACTACCACAGCTCTCTGAAAGCATCTGGCAAGAGATAGTCACTAGGATTTAATTCTAACACTGGAATTCTCCCCTAGTCAAAAAGAGTTCTTCGAAATCTGGATTGTCAGCCTGGGGTCTGTGAACAGGCTTTGGGGAAGAATATAAAACTGTGATAAATTGTGCAAGGATGTGGATTTATGTATTTTCCTATGGAAAGAGTATATAGAATTCATTATACTTGCAAAGGGCCTCCTGAGTTATTTTTTTTTTAAAGTATGAACAACTATTTTGGATCTTCAACAAATGAAACCGTATCATTTGTTCTAGTTTTCTGTTTTAGGGATCTCCCTTTACTACACCCAGCAAGGCCACTTGAGATACATAAGACAGTTGAACATTACCACTTAATCAGTCACTAATGACCAATGACTTTCTCTTTAACTTATAAAGTATCCTCAGTAGAGCACAATTCATATTCTCCATCTCTGTACTTGGTCAGTGTTGGTTGTGACTATTTGTACCCATTACAGTGATTATATCTCATTAGTATTTGATTATGGTGGGTGATTCCACACTCTCCTGAATTCTCATTAATTACCATTTAACATACTCCAAAATACTTTTCTAAAAAAAAGTTTTGCTCTTTCTTCTGTTACAATCTTTGTCTTTCTTTCAGATATAGGGTAATCTCAATTCAGATATAGGGTAATCTCAAAACACTCAAACAGCATCTCTTTAATATTTCTGGCGGAATTAATGAGCATCAAGATAAAAAATCTATTAAAAATAGATTCAATATTTATTAATAATAGTTTTAATACTATTAATAATATTTTGTCTTACCAGATCAATTCTCTTCTAAATTGTTCCACATCCTCTCTTTTTTATTATTTCTTTTATTGTCAATATATAACATCTAAGGCCTCAGACATTACATAATATCCAAGATCTTTGGTTTTGATTCCCAAATTTCCCACTTCACCACCTATGTGACCTTGGAAAATTTTCTTAACCTCTCTGATCCTCAGTTTTACATTTGAAAATTGAGGCTAAAAATATAGTACCTACATCATTTGTTCTTGAGAAGATTAAGTAAGAAAGTGTTAGTCTCACTCGTGTCCGACTCTTTGCAACCCCATGGACTGTAGCCTACCAGGCTCCTCTGTCCATGAGATTCTCCAGGCAGGAATACTGGGGTGGGTTGCCATTTCCTACTCCAGGGAAAAGTAAGAAAATGGGTATAAAACACAAGGCACATAGAAATGTTTAGTGTTTCTAGTGCACAGAAATGTTTAGTGTTAGCCTAAGCCCTATATTTAAGATTAATACTGCATGTGTGTCATAACTAAAGAAATGATTCACCTTTCGTGAAGTCGCTCAGTCGTGTCCGACTCTTTGTGACCCCATGGACTGTAGCTCACCAGGATCCTCCATCCATGGAATTTTCTAGGCAAGAGTACTGGAGTGGGTTGCCATTTCCCAAATCTCATCACAAACAAGTCATGCCCAAGAGACCAACAGACCAAAAGATTAAGCCAGCATAACAATGTAGTTCAAATGAGTAAGCAACAGGTGGCGATCCTGGCACTCGAGTGGGGCGGACAGCAGGCAAAAGACAGAGCTCCAGGACAGAAGAGGTTCAGAGTTTCACTTCCCTTCAGAGAAAGGCAGCTTCAGGCAATGGGAACTTAGTTTCATTAACTAAAAATCCATTCTAACTACGCTCAAGGAAATTTATGGAATCTCAAATAACTATGTACTAGACGGAGGGCTTTGTTTAGGAAAACAAAGCACAGCATCAGATTTCATCCACCTAGAAGAATGACTTGATGCTAGTGGACTAGTTGGTGGACTCATTAAGAATCTCCCTGGTGAGGGCCAAAACTGACACAGAAATTTGAGATGAGGTTGGACCTTCAGGTAGGTGTGAAGTAGTCCCAGCTGCCAGAGGTAGAAGCCAAGTAGGTCATTATTTCATAAACATTTACAGTTGGATTCCCACTGCCAAAAAGTACAAATAACACAATATATACACAATTACCCTAGCGATTTTTACTAGTCTCCCATCTCAAAATCCTAGCATTGTCCTACCTATCTGCATTATAGAGCATACATCTTAGAGCTGATTCTTGCTGTCTACCCCTCTGGGCCTTATGTTTTGGGCTGTTTCTTGCTAACTAGATCAACTAACTTGAAAGTTGGATCACACTTCATCTTTGCATCAATCCCTCAGAGATTGCCCTCTTACTTCTTGGCCCTGACTCTTAAGGCCACAGCTTGGCTAGAGGCCCAGATTCTAACTCATCAAGGAGGAAAGAGGAAAAGGCATCCAGGAAAGGGCACTGGATTTTAAGACAGAAAAACTGGATTTGAGTCCACACTGTGCTTTTAAAGAGCAGTGGAGCTTTAGATAATAACAGCTAACACTGAGTTTTTAATAATTAAATAATACTTAATCCTCATAAAACTCTGAAATAAATTGTATTATTATCTCCATTTTTACAGTTAAGGAAACCGAGGTACAGAGATATATTGCCCAAGGTAATAAGTCTAGAACACCAGCAGAAGTATTAACTCGAGAGGTTCAGACTCCTAATCAATATGCCACATTGTTCACCATCACTTATCTTCTTTCAGAGACAGAAATTTACTAACATAAAGCCAACCTTTATGTGAACGATTTTGTGAGCCAGAGGAAGATCCTCTGGAGAAGAAAATGGCAACCCACTCCAGTATTCCCACCTGAAAAATCTCATGGACAGAGGAGCCTGGTGGGCTACAGTCCATGGGGTTGCAAAGAATCGGACACGAATTACAAACTAAACAACAACAAAAACACTATAAAGTATTAAAAGTAAAAATGAGATATGGACTCTATGTGCCATACAGATATAAATCATTTATTATTGTATTATCTTTATCAGTTTTAACTTTTTCAATTTGTTTTGATTCATTGCTACCCATAAATCATAGTTCTTTAGTCTTCCTTTTTCTACCTTTAAGAAATAGAATCTTTACCATTAAGATCTACCTGTTCCCTCCCACGTCACTTGTTCTGGCACATGTACAGAGTGTGACTGTGTCCGATTCTTCCTATACCTTTTTCTGACAGAATATTCTTTCCTGACTCATAACTTCATGGTCATTTGAAACAGTTTTAATATTAAATAATTTGTTAAAACAGAACATCCCATACAAAATTTGTGCTTTCTTCTATTCTTTTCATTTTTCCAGGATCCTAAAGCTTTCTTCTGGTGTCTTAAGCCTTATGTTAGTCATTGTTCTTACTGTATAAGCTGTCACACTCCTTTGATATTTCTCTGGCTGCATACTCCCACTTTCTAGCATTAGCTCTTCAGAATCCAACCTTCACTGCTTCATCTTTCTCAACCTTTGTTCCCACTGATTGATGTTTTTTTGCTTTTGAAATTCTTTTCACATCAGTGGATCTTTTCCTTCCCACCAGTTTGTAGAAGCAGACAGGTAGAATTGAAAACTACTAAAGAGAATCCCTACAAGTGCTGGTCTTGTTGAGATGAGTTTCATACAATTTGTGGGTGCTCAAAATTGCAAATTAGTCACTGGTGATTCAGTTCAGTTCAGTACAGTCGCTCAGTCATGTCTGACTCTTTGCGACCCCATGAATCACAGCATGACCTGTTCATCACCAACTCCCGGAGTTTACTCAAACACACCACAGTTCAAAAGCATCAATTCTTCGGCACTCAGCCTTCTTCACAGTCCAACTCTCACATCCATACATTACCACTGGAAAAACCATAGCCTTGACTAGACGGACCTTTGTTGGCAAAGTAATGTCTCTGCTTTTGAATATGCTATCTAGGTTGGTCATAACTTTCAAGGAGTAAGAGTCTTTCAATTTCATGGCTGCAATCACAATCTGCAGTGATTTTGCAGCCCAAAAATATAAAGTCTGACACTGTTTCCCCATCTATTTTCCATGAAGTGATGGGACCAGATGCCATGATCTTAGTTTTCTGAATGTTGAGCTTTAAGCCAACTTTTTCACTCTCCTCTTTCACTTTCATCAAGAGGCTTTTTAGTTCCTCTTCACTTTCTGCCATAAGGGTGGTGTCATCTGCATATCTGGGCCCCAAAATTGGATTGACTATATTCCTAGGAAAAAATAGTATCAGACAATACAGGTCTAAATGGTTTTCAAGGGTCAGTATTCTAAGAGAAATGGAATGTTTAGGTGTACAAACCTGGCTATAAATTATAAACACTTGTCTTATAAATTATAAACACTGCTGCTGCTGCTGCTGCTGCTGCTGCTGCTAAGTCGCTTCAGTCATGTCCGACTCTGTGCCACCCCATAGACGGCAGCCCACGAGGCTCCCCGTCCATGTGTTCCTCCAGGCAAGAACACTGAACTGGGTTGCCATTTCCTTCTCCAATGCGTGTGAGTGAAAAGTGAAAGTGAAGTCGCGCAGTGGTGTCTGACTCTTTGCGACCCCATGGACTGCAGCCTACCAGTCTCCTCCGTCCATGGGATTTTCCAGGCAAGAGTACTGGAGTTGGGTGCCATTGCCTTCTCCGATAAACACTGCTAGCAGAAGTCAAAAAAATGCCCAATACTCCATTGTGTATATGTACCACAGCTTTCTTATCCATTCATCTGCTGATGGACATCTAGGTTGCTCACATGTCCTGGCTATTATAAACAGTGCTGCGATGACCCAGAGGGATGGTACGGGAAGGGAGGAGGGAGGAGGGTTCAGGATGGGGAACACTTGTATACCTGTGGCGGATTCATGTTGATATATGGCAAAACCAATACAATATTGTAAAGTTAAAAAATAAAATAATAATAATAATAAAAATAACTAAATTAAAAAAAAAAAGATGCCCAAAGATAGAACCACCTATTCTGCTCCTGCATAACCAAAATAAAAGAAAAAATTACTGGCATTGGGTCAATCTTATTCACCTTCCCCCAAAGACAAGGACACCAAATACTCTAACTGCCCTAAACTCTGCTTTCTGTTTTTAATATTATTATGTTCTTCCCTTTCTAACATATTTAGGACCTTTTTGTTGGTAGCTGTGGTATTTTGTCTGGTCATTTTGATAGATTTAAGTATTTATTCCTTTCCTCCCTTTATTATTAGTTGAAAATATCTAAACAACTATATTCAGCCTGTATTGTGACCATTATTTTCCTTATACTTCCTTTCATTTAAGCTTTTCTTTCTCTGATGAGAACTTCAGAGCACTCACAGAATGATAGAAAAATATTAGTTCTGTCATTTTAACTTTTCCTTTCCCCTCCTCATATGCATAAAAGTGTTTTTACAATAATTTGTTAGGGTCTTTTAAAACAATAAATAAACTTATTAAATATAATTAACATAAAACTACAGAAGTTCAAAAATCATAAGTATACATATGCCAGTGAATTATTACAATGAAATTCCTCCCGGGTAACTACCCACCAGGTCAAGGAAAATAGTTTCCCAGCACCTTGCAAGCCCCACTTCTACCCAATTACACCTTATCCTTCTCAAGGAACCCCACCTCACTTCCAGTACCATAAATTAGCAGTGGCTGCATTTGAAATGCATGTAGATTCTTTTGTATATTCTTATATATTCTTTCAAGAATTGCTTCTTTCATTTACATCATGTTTTTGATATTTATACATCTTGATTCTTGTATTCGTAGCTGTTCACTTTTAATGCTGTATTCTAGCCCACTGCATAAATAAACTACAATTAATTTATCCACTCTGGACATTTGAATTCTTTCTTAGTTTTTGCTATTATGAATGACACTGCCATGGAAAGTCTTCACTTATAAGATTGGTATATATGATATATATGTGACCATAATTCCACTGGATATATACCTAGCAGAAGAACTGCTGGGTCCCAGGAATGTGTCTTTATCTTAATAGATGCTTCCCATTTCCCCAAGCATTGCACTAGCAACCATGGGAGTTCCAGTTGCTCTATATCCTCACCAGCACTAGGTCCTGTCAGTTTTATGTTTGTTTATTTGCCATCCTGGAAGGTGTTAGAGGTATCTCCTTATGATTTTAACTTGTATTTCCCTGTTTTCTAAGGAGTTGAACATATTTTCTTGTGTTCGCTGACCAACTGGATTTCTTCTTTGTGAAGTCCCTGTTCAACATCTTGCCCATTTTTATACAGCTGTCTGGTTTTCATTATTGATTTATGATAGTTCTTTATATATTCTTTGTCAGTTACATGTGTAACAACTTTAGTCAAATGTATAGTAAATATCTTTTCCCACTCAGCTTGCCTTTTCACTTCTTAATGATATCTTTTAATAAATAGACATTCTTAATTTAATGTAGTACAATTAACATTCCTTTATGTTGCAACTTTTGTGCCCTGTTTAAGAAATTATGTCTAATCTAAGGTCATGAACCAGAGAAGGCAATGGCACCCCACTCCAGTACTTTTGCCTGGAAAATCCCATGGATGGAGGAGCCTGGCAGGCTGTAGTCCATGGGGTCATTAAGAGTCGGACACGACTGAGCAACTTCCCTTTCACTTTTCACTTTCATGCATTGGAGAAGGAAATGGCAACCCACTCCAGTGTTCTTGCCTGGAGAATCCCAGGGACAGGGGAGCCTGGTGGGCTTCCATCTGTGGGGTCACACAGAGTCGGACACAACTGAAGCAACTTAACAGCAGCAGCAGCAAGGTCATGAACATAGGTCCTATTTTATCTTCTTGAAGCTATGTTTTACCTGTTACTTTTAGATCAACAATCAACCTGGAATTGATTTTTTATATGATTTGATCCATGGGTCAAGTTTGTTTCTTCTTTCCATATGGTGGTATGCTATCGACCCAAACGTCATTTCATGAAGAATTATCCTTTCTTCATGAAGAATTATCCTTTCTTCATGACTGTAATACCAGCTTTGTTGTGAATCAAGTATGGTTTGTATCTGGTCTCTCTATTCTATTCCATCAGTTTATTAGTCTATATTGGCACCAATATCACAGTGTCTTAATTATCTTTGAGTAAGACTGAAACATTTTTCTTTGCTTTGCTAATTCTTAACTCTTTGCATTTCTATATGAATTTTGTCATCTAACTGGCAATATATACCCAAATTGTGATTAAACTGATTACATTGGTTTTTAAGGGTTTTGTTATTATTATTTTTCAGCCGGTAGTCAGACCCATAATCTCTTTGTGGTATGTCTTAACAAAAGCTCTATCTTATATACCCAGCCCCATTTTGTTGGATATAACTCACAGAGCACCTGTTTGTACCTCTTTGGCTCACAGAGCACTGACTTGCATATCCTTTACCGAGGATTCCTGCTCTGCTCTGCTCTGCAGGTGCTCTGCTCTCTGATTGTCCCTAAGCAAATCAGACCCCTAGAGAAATCAGGACTGGTGTTTGATGAATCTACTGTCCTGTTTCTAATCTTCTCGCTTTTCCTTTTAAAAAATATATTTAGTTAAAATTCCTAACTTCATTTTGTTGATTATTTCACCTCTCTGTCTCCCATATGTCAATGAAAACAATAGCCAAAAAACCATTTAGACAAAACTCAGAAGTCATTCTGAACTCAAAAATAAGGACACCAGAGCTAAAATCATGAGTCCCTCTTCCACAACATGATTGCGCTGCTCATTTCTTAAACTCAGGGACTTGTTAGATCACTTCTTTTTATCTTTAGCCTTTGACTGAAACTTCCAGATATGTCTACAGCCTTTCCAAAAGAGGGGGAGGAAAAAACTGGCTTTGGAGTCAGACGACTGGGTTCAAATCCAGGTTTGACATTTAGTAGCTGTTCTTAGGGCAAATTGTTTGACAAGAGGACTACATGTAATAACATATTTCAAACATTTTGAAATAATATATTCCAAAACAGGGCCTGGTGCTTAGGAGTTTCTTGTCAACTATTGCCCTTTCATTCTTCTTCTTCAGTGTAGTTCTCCTTCTTAAAAAATATTTTACAGAAACTATAGTTGCTGTTCTTGGTGCTATGATTAACTTCCTGTCTTCATTCTTAATCCTACCAACCCCTCTCACTTCTTTTCTACTGACAACTATACAATCTCAATATATAATGCTTTTATCATTACTTCTTCTTCTCTAATGCTTTTAAGCTTTGTTTATACCTGCCTTTATCACTTGTTTATAAATTTTCCAAACTTTTTCTACCTTTGTTATTCCTATTCACAATTTCTGTTATTTTTTTGCAGTTGGGTATCTTTGATGACTCTGTGTGTGCAGCATTCTATACATACAGCGTACTTAGGTCAGTCTACTTCCTCTGGTTATCAGTCACCTCCATTACTGCCCTTTCTGGACTTCCCCCATGTACAAGCCTCCTCTGCACATGCTTATAACCTCTACAATGCCACAGCATCTTCATCACCTGCCACATCCCCCACTGAAGCCAAAGATGGACATGTCATTCAATTCAAAGCTAATTTAGGGAGAAAGTGTATCTTCTTCTTTAGCATAAACATCTCATCTGATATGATCCACTCAATGCTACATCGAACACTCATATCAACAGATTTTAGCAAAAATGAATCTTTTCATTTTTATTATGCTTCTTGGAATGTAGGTCTGTAATATGTACCAAGACAATATAAAAGAACCCCAGCCTTCCAATAACTGTGCTGCGGTGGGGACAGTTCATAGGGCTGACTTCTTCCCTTAGGATAGGTTCTCTCCCCCCAAAAAGTCCTGAAGTCCTCTCACAAAGAAGCACCTGGCAGGCAAATTCCACCAGGTTCCTAGGGAACTTCAGATATGTCTAAATTAGCTACAATCAAGAGTGAACAGGATTCCTATTGCACTGTCAGATATATAAAAATATTGCCCTTCTATACTGCATTTACACACACCGAGTCCAGGAATGTGGCTTCTTATTGTTCTCCCCTAAAATACAGTAAGAATCCCCTCCCAACACTACCCTCTTAGAATATATGGGAAAAGTGACTTGACCTTTAATAATTTTTTCCTTTCACATTTCATTTGGAGTCATATACATGTATTTATCTGATCTCCTCTCTTCACCAGAATATAAATCTTCCAAACATGATTGTATTTTTAAGACATTCATACTGTGGTTTGAATAAAGAAAATTCTGACCCTGTAAGATTTTCCCCTCTTACTGACCAGCAAAAATAGCCACAAATCCAGATCTTTCATGCACAATATATTTTCCTTTTGGTATTTAGTCTTATTCATTGCACTCAGTGACACTCCCATGTTTCTTGCCTCAAATCCCTAAGGTCTCTTGAAGTTCTCTGTGCTCTTAAGGCATAGAACCACAGCAGGCTTAGATCAGATAGTGCTGCAAAGGTCAGTAAGTTCAAAAGCTTCAGGAAACACATCAGGAAATTTAGCTAAAAAGTTGCCCAAGGTCATACAGGTAGAACTTTTTGATGCACAAGAAAAACATTATATATATATTTTTAAATTTGCCATTATCATAACAGAGTTACTTTTAAAATTGACATCCTATATAGTACAATTCTCTATCACTCAGTTTTTTTCAAAGGACATGGTTAAATAAAACACATTTATAAGATAAATGTGCTATATTCGACACAACACAAAGCATTACAAAACCAAAGATTAAAGAGGCTTAAGGAACATTGGGGGAAGACACAAATGTTTCGTCTACTTGGCCTCATCCTATCTGGCTGGAATTCTAAGGCAATGATGATGAAAGTGGGCCATCTTGTCTTTCTTTAGGCTGGGATTGAGGATCCAGACTGATGGATGAGAGACATAAACTCCTTCTCATCTCTCCCCATCACTCAAGAGTGGCAATGAAATCCAAAATTTCTTACAATTCTCTTAATTCTTTCACTATATGAACTGACACAAGGAGAAACCATTCCACTAAAAGCTGTTTAGAAATAACCATATTACTATTTTCCTCCTTTATTCACATGGTCAAAGATATGTTTAAAATAAGACATGGTTGTTTGAATAATATTTCATATTTGTTAACAATTTGTTAAATATTTTTATTAAGGAAACAGTAGCACCACTTCTTCTCCTTTAATTTATAGTTAGTCCCATGATCAAAAGCATGGTTATACTGTCACTCTGATGGTTGGTGATTGAACTAAGACAAGGACATGGATCCCAAACTAACCTGATTTCATTAGAACCAACTATCCTGATTTATCCATTTATCTCAAGCTTATTTATTTCCAACCAACCTACACTGTCAAGGGTTACATAGAAATTCTTGCTGATGAAAGGGACTCACTCATCATTTTCAAACAAAAGACTTCACTGAGTTTCTGAATCAAGACTCAGTGCATGGCATTTTTGACTTGACCTAGTTACCAAGTCACTGTTACATATGCTGACAAACATCACCTTCCTCACACTTAGTTACAAGAGTACAGAAGACTAGTAATAATAATAATATATTTAGAGTAAGTCATAAAATACAGATTGGATCATTCTTCTCTAACATTGAAGAAAAACACAAGAGTGAAGGATATAGCAGTGCCATACATTCCAAAACTAAACGAACAACTTGTTCAAAACCATATCCCTGATGGACTGAATAATCTACCCTTTTTAGTTATTTCTTATTTTTTTAATATAAATTTATTTATTTTAATTGGAGGTTAATTACTTTACAATATTCTATTGGTTTTGCCATACATCAACATGCATCTGCAAGGGAAGCAAATATCTTTATCCATTTAGTACCACCAAGTCTTTATTTTACATTAAGTTCAGTTCAGTTCAGTCACTCAGTCCTGTCCGACTCTCTGCAACCCCATGAACTGCAGCACGCCAGGCCTCCCTGTGCATCACCAACTCCCAGAGTTCACTCAAACTCACATCCAGCGAGTTGGTGATGCCATCCAGCCATCTCATCCTCTGTCGTCCCCTTCTCCTCCTGCCCTCAATCTTTCCCAGCATCAGGGTCTTTTCAAATGAGTCAGTTCTTCCCATCAGGTGGCCAAAATATTAGAATTTCATTCAACATAAGTCCTTCCAATGAACACCCAGGACTGATCTCCTTTAGGATGGACTGGTTGGATCTCCTTGCAGTCCAAGTGACTCTCAAGAGTCTTCTCCAACACCACAGTTCAAAAGCATCAATTCTTTGGCGCTCAGCTTTCTTCACAGTCCAACTCTCACATCCATACATGACTACTGGAAAAACCATAGCCTTGACTAGATGGACCTCTGTTGGAAAAGTAATGTCTCTGCTTTTGAATATGCTATCTAGATTGGTCATAACTTTCCTTCCAAGGAGTAAGTGTCTTTTAATTTCATGGCTGCAATCACAATCTGCAGTGATTTTGGAGCCCAGAAAAATAAAGTCTGACACTGTTTCCCCATCTATTTCCCATGAAGTGATGGGACCAGAGAACATGATCTTACTTTTCTGAGCCAACTTTTCACTCTCCTCTTTCACTTTCATCAAGAGGCTTTTTAGTTCCTCTTCACTTTCTGCCATAAGGGTGGTATCATCTGCATATCTGAGGTTATTGATATTTCTCCCGGCAATCTTGATTCCAGCTTGTGCTTTTCCAGCCCAGCGTTTCTCATGATGTACTCTGCATATAAGTTAAATAAGCAGGGTGACAATATACAGCCTTGTATATTGTTCCTATTTGGAACCAGTCTGTTGTTCCATGTCCAGTTCTAATTGTTGCTTCCTGACCTGCATATAGGTTTCTCAAGAAGCAGGTCAGGTGGTATGGTATTCCCATCTCTTGAAGAATTTTCCAGTTTATTTTGATCCACACAGTCAAAGGCTTTGGCATAGTCAATAAAGCAGAAATAGATGTTTTTCTGGAACTCTCTTGCCTTTCCCATGATCCATCAGATGTTGCCAATTTGATCTCTGGTTCCTCTGCCTTTTCTAAAACCAGCTTGAACATCAGGAATTTCATGGTTCATGTATTTTACATTGCACAGTTATAATTCATGCCATTGAATCATGAGTCTCCAGAACAAGGTATAGAATCATTTTTAAAGGTCCTTTCTAATAATTCAAAGATTAAACACCTCAATTTCATGCAAGGGAACACAGTTATCCAATTATCTCTTTTATGAGTTTAATTTCTTAGGAAAATTGCTTAAAAGAAGTAATACCCATACAGCTAGTCTCACTTATTAATGCAGGTATAATTTTACTTTTGAAAAGGCAGCTCTTGGGAGGCGTTGCCCAGATGGCAGACTAGGAAGACCCCGAGCACTGACACATCAACATTACAACCACTTGCAGCATAGATATATATGAAATTAGCCTGATGACCAGAAAAAAAAATATTTTTCACACCTGAAGATATGAAGAAGAAACCACAAAGAGATGGGTAGGAGGGCCAGAGGCATGGTACAATCAAGACTCACCTTGTCTGGTAGGATATGCTCAAAAAGGAAGATACTCCAATTGCAGTGGCTCTCCTCTAAAAGAGAGGGAGTCTAAGCCCCACATTGGACTCTGCATCCCAGGGTTCCTGAACCTGGAAGATGAGTCCCCAGAATGTCTGGATTCAAAGGACAGTGGAACTTGCATATGAAGAGTCAGAGTGCTATACAGAACAGACTCTCAAAGAATGAATGCCAAATCTTACACACTTCAAGTCCCATTGCAGAGTCGGTAATTTGAAAGAAGCCTGGGTCAGATCCGCTTGCTGATCTTAGAGAACCTCCTAAGAGGCAGCAACTAGGACTCACTGAGGGGACACAAATGCTGACAGCAGCCATTCTGGGAGCCCATTTTACCGTCAAGACACTGTGCTGTCAAGTGTTATCACGGTGTCCTTCCTCTAGCCTATCCGGAGAAGGCGATGGCACCCCACTCCAGTACTCTTGCCTGGAAAATCCCATGGACGGAGGAGCCTGGTAGGTGGCAGTCATGGGGTTGCACATAGTAGGACACGACTTAGTGACTTCACTTTCACTTTTCACTTTCATGCATTGGAGAGGGAAATGGCAACCCACTCCAGTGTTCTTGCCTGGAGAATCCCAGGGACAGGGAAGCCTGGTGGGCTGCTGTCTATGGGGTTGCACAGAGTCGGACACGACTGAAGTGACTTACCAGCCTCTAGCCTATCAGCACCGGGGGCCCACCTGCCTACCAGCAGGCCATCAGAAGTCCAGGAAGCCCAGTGTCATGAAGTCTGCCATGCAGGGATCTGGCTCTGTTCACTGGAGGGACAGCACCAACACTGCCTTCTCACCAGCCCTGCTGCCAGTTGCCTAGAATCCAGCCCCACCCACCAGGGGGCTGACACCAGACTCAAGGCCCCCTAGCACAGTAATCAGTCATTTCAGAGCCAAAGCCCACCCACCAGTGAGGAAGCACCAACCCCAAGCCATTGCCAGTCACCCCAGGACCCAAGCCCACTCATTGTCAGTCTGGCAGCCAATGGAGCCAGGGACTAGCCCTTCTGCCAGGACATCTAAATAGCTGGCTATCCCACAACAGAAGCGCCAATACAAGCCACATAGGATGCACCCGTACAGCATTTAGCTCTTATGACAAAAGGAAAGTGTTCTTCTAAACTTCATCAGACATCTCCTACAGAGCCACTGCTCCAAGATCAGGAAACATACTTAATACACAGAAATAAACACAGAGAATAAGGCAAAACAAAGAGACAAATATATATATATGTATATATACATATATATGCATTCCAAACAATGAAAGAAGATAAAACCCCAAGAGAAGAATTAAAAGTGTAGAAAATCAATCAACCTAATAAAGAGTTTAAGGTTATGATCATGGGTGCTAAGTCACATCAGTCATGTCCGATTCTTTGTGACCCTATGGCTCTACCAGGTTCCTCTGTCCATGTCAGAGGAATTCTCCAGGCAAGAATACTGGAGTGGGTTGCCATGCCTCCCTTCAAGGGATCTTCCCAACCCAGGGATTGAACCTGCATCTCTTACATCTCCTGCATTGGCAGGCAGATCCTTTACAGCAGTGCCACCTGGGAAGCCCATGATCATAAAGTTGCTCAAAAATGTTGGGAGAAGAATGACTAAATGCAGAATTGTAATAAAGAGTAACAATATATAAATAAAAACCAACAGAGACCCAGGTCTCTTGCATTGCAGGCAGATTTTTTACTATATGAACCACCAGGGAAGCTGCAAGAATATAGTAACTGAAATTAAATATACAGTAGAAGAAATCAAAAGTAGATGAGATGGCACAGAGGAATGGATAAGTAAACTGGAAGACAGAGTAATGAAAATCACCCAACAGGAACGAAAAATTTTTTTAAACATGAGTACAATTTAGGATATAACTAGGAAAAAAATCAGGCATGCAAAGATTCATGATATAGAGGTCCAAGAAGTTTATAAGATAAAGAAAGAGGCAGAGAAATTATTTGAAGAATAATAACTGAAAACCTCCATAACCTGGTAAAGAAAATAGTCATTCAGGTCCAGGAAGCATTTTTGTTCATTCAGTTGCCCAGTCGTGTCCAACTCTTTATGGACTGCAGCACACCAAGCCTTCCTGTCCCTCACAGTCTCCTGGAGTTTGCCCAAGTTCATGTCCATTGCATTGGTGATGTCATCTAGCTATCTAATCCTCTGATGCTCTCTTCTCGTTATGCCTTCAATCTTTCCCAGCATCAGGACTTTTGCAATGAGTCAGCTATTTGTATTAGGTGGCCAAAATACTGGAGCTTCACCTTCAGCATCAGTTCTTCCAATGACTATATTTGGGGCTTATTTCCTGCAAGACTGACTGGTTTGATCTCCTTTCTGTTCAAGAGTCTCTCAGGAATCTTTTCCAGCACCATAATTCAAAGGTATCAATTCTTCGGTGCTTTGCCCTCTTATGATCCAGTTCTCACAATCTTATGTGACCACTGGGAAGATCACAGCCTTGAATTCAGGGACCTGGTGATGTCTCTGCTTTTCAAAACCCAGTCTAGGTTTGTCATTGCTTTCCTGCCAAGAAAGAATTGTCTTCTGATTTTATGGCTACAGTCTCCATCTGCAGTGATTTTAGAACCCAAAAAGAGGAAATCTGTCACTACTTCCACCTTTTCCCCTTCTATTTGTTAGGAAGTAATGGGGCCAGATGCCATGATCTTAGTTTTGTGAGTTTTTTTTTTTTAATATTTAGTTTTAAGCTGGCTTTTTCACTCCACCTTCACCCTCATCAAGAGGTTCTTTAGTTCCTCTTCACTTTTTTTATTAGAGTGGTATCATCCACATATCTCAGGTTGTTGATTTTTCTTCTGCCTATCTTGATTCCAGCTTGTAACTCATCCAGCCTGGCATTTCACATGATGTGCTCAGCATATAGGTTAAACAGCCATGTCGTATTCCTTTCTCAATCCTGAATCAATTAGTTACTCCATATAGGATTCCAACTGTTGCTTCTTGACCAGCATACAGGTTTCACAGGAGACAGGGAAAATGGCCAGGTATTTCCATCTCTTTAAGAGCTGTCCACAATTTGTTATGATCAGTAAGAATATAAAGTCCCAAAAAAGAGGAACTCCAAAAAGTCCACACACTACACTTAAAAATGGAGTGGGGGGCGGGGGGAGGGGGAGACAGAGATAATATCAAAAGCAGCAAGGGAAAGGCAGTTACTTTCATACAAGGGCACTCCGATACTACCAGCTCACTTTTCATCAGAACCCTGAAGGACAGAATGGAGTGGCATGATACATTTAAAGTGATGAAAGGAAAAATCCTACAACTAAGAAACCCAGCAAGGCTATCACTCAGATTTTTTTAATCTTTTTTTTTAATTTAAATTTATTTATTTTAATTAGAGGCTAATTACTTTACAATATTGTATTGGTTTTGCCACACATCAGCATGAATCTGCCACGGGTGTACACGTGTTCCCAATCCTGAACCCCCCTCCCACCTCCCTCCCCATATCATCCCTCTGGATCATCCCAGTGCACCAGCCCCAAGCATTATTCAGGTTTGAAGGAGAGAGAAATAATTTTATAGACAAGCAAAAGCTAAAAGAGTTCAGTACCACAAAACTGACTTTACAAGAAATATTAAAGGGACTTTTTAGAGGGAAAGAAAAGATCACCACTAACCATGTAAATACTGCAAAAAGAAAAAACTCATGAGTAAAGGCAAATACATAGTAAGGGTAGTTAATCAACCACTTATAAAACTAGTAGGAAGAGTAAAAGAAAAAAAAAGTAGTAAAATAAACTTATATGTACAATAAGAAGTTAAGGAATACACAAAATAAAAACATGTGAAATATGATAGAAAAACATTAAATGGAGATGGGGTAAGAGCAATAAAAATACCTGGTTGTTAGAATGTGTTCAGACTTAAGAGATTATCAAATTAAAATAATCACATAAATAAATATAAAGGTTGCAGCCCACCAGGCCCCTCTGTCCAGTGGATTCCATGGAATCCACTGGACAAGAATACTGGACTGTGCTGCCATTCCCTTCTCCAGAGGATCTTTCCAACCCAGGGATTGAACCCAGGTCTCCTGCATTGCAGGCAGATTCTCTACCATCTGAGCCATGAGGCAAGTCCTGTATATAAACCTCATGCTACACACAAATCAAAAACCTATCATACATATGCCCACCAAAAAGATACATGAATCCAAACATAACACTAAATATAGTCATCACTTCACAAGGGAAGAATGAAAAGAAAAAGAAAGGAGCAAAGATTGCAAAACAACCAGAAAACAAGTAGCAAAATAGCAATAATTACATGTGTGTGCTCACTCTTTGTGACCCCACAGACTATAAATTACTTTAAATGTAAGTGACCTAAATGCTACAAAATAATTAGCTTATACACTTCTAAAATGTCTAGGTCAAGAAATAAAGGAAGGCCAAAAAATTGCTCCAGATCAAAGGGAATTAAAGAAACATGGCAATTAAATGAAACTCTTGGTCCTGAACTGGTTTCTCCACCAAGAGTTTTGTTTTTAATATTGCATATGTCCTCCTCCCCCTCAACTCCTCTCTTATTTCCTCTTTTCCTTCCTCTTCCCTCATCTTTCTTCCCCATTGTCCTCCTCATCCACTTTCTCTTCCTCCTTGTCTTATCTGTTGCTATAAATGACACTATTGGGTCAATCGCTGAAATGTGAAAGGGGTTTGTGGATTACGGTATTCTTGTACCAAGGTTAATTTTCTGATTTTGATATATTCATGTATTATGGGAGAGTAGGAATTAGACTCTGAGGTATTTAGAAGTAACAGAACATCACATATGCAACAGACTCTCAAATGGAAAGAAAAGATAAATAACAGAAATGGATGATACATAGTACATACGTACATATAAGCAGAGATGGATATATATATGTATGTATATATTAGATAGAAGAGGCAAATGCGCTAAAATGTTAACAACTGGGGAATTAAGATGAAGCCTAAACAAGAATTCTTTGTATAGTCCTTACAACTTTTCTGAGAGTTTGAAAGTATTTCAAAATAAAAGTTTTAAAAACAAAAGCAGCATTGTATAGCCTCCCTCCATCAGCCTTTTTTTGTCCTGAGTTCCACAAAGATATCAAAGATCAATTAAGAGAATTCATTACTGCATTTTTTCCTTACATCCTTCTATAGTTTTCAAATTTTAAAAAAGACATAAAAGCTGCAATATTAGGAGAAAAAATTCTGTGAAAACTGTGAAGATTTTACAATTGTGTTTCTCATTTAAGTGACCATTACAGGCTCTTTCCTTTAACTTGGTCACAATTCAGAGTTGTAAATTCACCCAGCTTTGTGATTTTCTTATAAAATCTATCTAGTATAAAGCTTTCCCTTAAATAAAACATACCCATGAAGAGAGTCTTTTGACCTGACACAAAACAGCATTGAAATAAAAAATACTTTCCTGGTGAAATATTTGAAAACCCACAGTCATTTAGTGATACATATGTGCATGCTTGAACTGAAAGTATAAGCCTAGTTTGTATGAGGTTTGTGGGTATATAATTACCAGTATTAAATTATGTGCTCAACATTGACTTAGAGCCACATTTATTATTGCTATTAAAAATGCTGACTACAACATATGACACATACTTCTTATGATAATATGTGGCCCTTATCTAAAATAAAGCACTCTATTTTCTCTTTGCATGACCCTTGTAAATGAGGTCTAATAAACTTAGACTTTTTAGTGGTAGAAGCATATTGGAAAGAAAATTCTAGTACTGATTACCTCAAAAAATTACATAAGAACACAAAGTTGAAAGGTTGTTATTTAAAATCCACAGAAGCTGATTAAACAGGATCATGGCAAATAGATTAAGAAAAAGTGGAAATAGTGACAGATTTTATTTTCTTGGGCTCCAAAATAACTGCAGACAGTGGCTGCAGCCACAGCATTAAAGATGAATGTTCCTTGGAAGAAAAGGAGCATGACAAACCTAGATAGCATGTTAAAGAGCAGAGACATCACTTTGTTGACAAAGGTCCATATAATCAAAGCTATGGTTTTTCCAGTAGTCATCTACAGATGTGAGAGTTGGACCATAAGGCTAAGTACCAAAGAATTGATGCTTTCAAAAGGTGGTGCTGGAGAAGACTCTTGAGAGTCCCTTGGACAGCAAGGAGATTAAACCAGTCAATCTTAAAGGAAATCAACCCTGAATACTCATTGGAAGGACTGATGCTGAAGCTGAACCTCCAATATTTTGGCCACCTGATGCAAAGAGCTGACTCACTGAAAAAGACCTTGATGCTGGGAAAGATTGAGGGCAGGAAGAGAAGGGGGTGACAGAGGACGAGATGGTTGAACAGCATCACTGACTCAGTGGACATGAGTTTGAACAAACTCCGGGAGATAGTGAAGGACAGGAAAGCCTGGCATGCTTCAGTCCATGGGGTCACAAAGGATTGGACATGACTGAGCAGCTGAAAAACAACAACAAAAAATTATAAAACCCAGTGTGTGCTCAGTCGAGTAGGCGTGTCCAACTCTTTGTGATGCCATAGACTGTAGCTCACCAGGCTCTTCTATCCCTGGAATTTTCCAGGCAAGAATACTGGAGCAGGTTGCCATTTCCTCCTCCAGATCTCCAGAGTTTCCCGACCCAGGGATCAAACCCATGACTCCTGCCTCTCCTGCTTCTCCTGTGTTGGCAGGCAGATTCTTTAGTACTGAGATACCTGGAAAGCCCCCAGAGGACTGCTTGATTCTAAATAACTAGACATACTCACAACCCAGCACATTAACTCCAGCCAAAATTTGAAGAAATTTATAAAACTGAGTTGCTTATTTTGAGCTTTTTGTTTTGATTTCCTGTTTTGTTGTTTAGTTTACATAATCCATTCAAGTGTGAAATATATTGCAAAATAGGCAATAAATGCAAGGTGGCTACAAAACTAATGTTTTACATGTTCAAAAAGCCAGAAAGATATGACCTGAGCTTGCTGGATGTCATCTTTTAAATTCAATCAAAGATTGTAGGTCACACTGCACATTTCCTAATGCCAGTCAGATGGGCAATAGGCCTTCTGCAGCACAATAACCACAGTGCCACTGTGAAAAAGGCCCTGATGTATCTATTAAGGAAAAACACTATGGGGTAATTTTTTCTGGGGGGAGGGGTTGCTGGCTAAAAGACTCTAATCTTACTTTAGCTGCCTAAGTAACCCTGTGAAAGAGCAGGACTCTCACCTCCCCTTTACTCTTCATTTGGCTAAGGCGAAAAAAATACATATACATATGCTAAATACATATGCTAAAAATACATTTACCATAGTACATGCTAAAACTGCATCCTGGAGAAAGCACCAACAACCAACAGGCAGAATAATCCCTAATGGTTTTATAGAAAGAAGAATTACATATGTTCAAAATAACATAAAAAAGCTCTGAGTCAACAGAATGCTCCTTAAAGGCCAGAAAACATCATTTTTTTTTTTTATTTCCAGTCTAGCCTACAACAGGCCTCTATGAGTCCCCAGGTTATCCTTCTCCATAAAAGAGGCTTTGCCATCTCATTACAAACTGAATTTCCATCTATTTGGAAAATATGTCTACATTCTAACTGCAAAAAAAAAAAAAGTACGGTCATAACAGAGAGGAACAAAAATGTGGTTTATGAAAAATTTTTTTAAATTGAAGATAATGCCTCATCTCCCAGGATCTTTGTCAGATCATCACTCAATCAATATTGCTGGGCAATAATTTGCTTCTGTATATGAGGTCTTAAATCAAATCTTGCTCTAAAGGTTGAGATTTAGGAGTACTGCCTAAACCATGAACTGATCCTTTGAAAAATCATGTGCTCTATATAAAAACACAACCCAATCTACTGTTTCCAGTAAAACTGTATACAGAGATACTGTGCTCTGGTACAGAGAGACAGGATGAAACATTACAAAATTTAGCAAAATAATTAAAACCGTTTTATAATCCAATATTTAATTTTCTGATAAGAACACTGATACAAGTTGAACAGCACCAAGAGTTTTATTTCTCTCTGCTATGATGAACTAAGTAGCCCTTGAAACCTGGATGACATTTTATAAACCCACCTAAGATAATTTGGTTTTATAAATCTTAGGTTCTTTTCTGTAAAAACAACAGTCAGTGAAGGTGAAGACGGTGAGCTACTTCCACAACTTCACTGGTTCTAACTGAAGCAAGTTTCAAACCAGATCTACCCCATAAATCAATGTCCATTAAATAAGCAGATGTAAGTATTTCTTCAACATGATAAACTCAAGGAAGTCCTGGCTTTATCCTTACAGGTGTCCTGGCATGAAGAGCTAATTCAGTCAGGACTGGCTAAATGATATGCAGAGCCCAGTGCAAAATAAAAGTGAAGTTCCTTCTTTGAAAATTGTAAGAACTTGAGGATGACAACAGCAGAGCATTTAAGTAAGTGTGAGTCCCTCCCAAGCATGCTTCACATGCGCACCAGTTGTGCATTGAGTATAGACATAAGATTCCAGAGACAAGACTTCTTACTTTACAGTCAGTATCAAGCAACAAGAAACTTTCCTAAACTCATGGCCAGACAAATGATTGATTTGAAATCAAGCCTGGGGTGCTACAAAGGGAAGCTCACTTTTTATAATCAGTGTGCTCATTAGCAATATTAGATACTGAAACAAATAACAAAAGTTCTCATAGTAGCTACCTCTGTATAATTGGCTTCTTGCTTCACATATAGAAAACAGTCCTTGAATGGTGCCTTCCTGGTTAGGGCAACAAGCTGACTCTAGAGTGAAGCTTAATCCAACTGGTACATATGTAATTACTGACCGAAAGCATACCTGGGGACTTCCTTGGCAGTCCAGTGGTTAAGACTCTATGCTCCTAAGGCAGTGGGGCATGATAGATTTAATCCCCGGTTGGGGAACTAAGATCCCATGTGTCATGCATCCAAAATAGAAAAGGAATTTTTTTTTTTTAAGCGGGCTCTTTTAAAAAATAACCAAAGAGAAGAAGTATAAGCATATCTAAATCATAGCCATCATAAAAGACAGTGACTCCAAAGAATATGTACCACAAACAAAAGGACATATAAGAAGTATGCTGGAGTTTTCAATCAACACAAGGAATCCTCAACCAGATATAAGAAGATAAGAGAAAGTATTAACATCACTACAGAGAATAAACAAAAATTGGACAGAAAAGTGATTTGGTGGTATCTAAATCTGTAGTGTTTGATTGTTCCCGGTTGATGAACTATCCTCTTGACCTAGGTCTAAAGCAAGTTATTATCCATGAATGATTCTTCAACTCTGTTTAGATCTTCAGGATTTGAGATTTGTCAGCCCAACCCTCATATGGGGTTCAGGACCCAAAATTTAAAGATAAACTTTCCCTTACTTCCCACTTGCCTTCTACTCCTATTCTCACAGATACACCCCTCAGACAAGAAGTTCCTAAAAAATATAACAATTTTACAGAAGTCAAGAACAAAAGGATAGTTAAAAACTCCAAAGATTTAGGATAAAAACCTTAGTTTTGGAAAAAGGGAAGAAGTGATACACCCAGAACAAAAATAAAACCCCAGATGTAATCAGTAAGATTCAAAGAGAGATCTAGGAAGTGCAAATCAAAGGACAGGTTCCAAAAATTTGAGATCTTAACACTGTTTTTCCTTCCCATCAGAGAGGATCAAGTTCTTATCTATAATATACATTTTTATGTGCATTATACCTTTATATAAATTAATCCTCATAACAACCTACAGGAACACTTAACGACTACCTTCTCTTCCAGATGAAGAGAAGATCATAAAGCAAATATATGGCAGCCCGCAGTTAAAACTCAGGTATCACTCCATAATCTCTAATCATAATACTACTCTATGCTGCCTCACTTTGAAAGGGGATGAAGGTAATTATGGGGGATGAAGCAGGAATGGACACTGATTATCAGCATGACTACAAAGAGAAGAATGGCAGGGATGGTAATAGATGGATGAATAGATAAGTAGGTATGTAGGTAGACAGATAAATAATCACATTTTACTTGCTTCTGAAGTTTTCAATTTAGAGTAATACAAAGGGAACTTCACTCTCCTCAGGTGACAGCCCAATAAAAAAAAAGTCAGTTCAACAGTTCTAGATGTAGGAAATATGAATGATTCAGCAAATCGAGATTCATGTCTATCCATGATACTTAGTACCAGGAACAAAAGAAAGTTAATTCTATTGTCACAGGCCTTTATAAAACCATACAGTTAAGTTCTTTATACAGTATTCAATTCATTCTTTCTGAAGAGTCCATGAAATACTTCATGGTCCTTTGGCATATGGATAAACATTACATAACTTTGACAAAAATAGACAAGAATAAGCCACAGGACAAAAGAAATTAACTACAATAAACCTTAGTCAATATTTCCCAGGTGCCATTTTAAAAGAAACCATGATACAATGAAACTGGAAACTATGGAAACTTTTTATACACTTTAGCCAGCTTTTTAAGATGTGCATTTGGTAAGACATTCAAATTAGAACCATTTAAAATTAGCAGTATTAAATACACAACACGAATGACGAAATATCATAAATGTTTTTCAGAGAAATAAACAATTCGTGAATTAGCATAAGAAGCATGTAAAATGATTCCATAAATGAGGTTTTCATTCTGAGAAAATGGCTTGACTGAGGTAAAAACTGGTTGTCTGCAGATTAAAAGAAAACAGAAACAGGAACTCATCATGATCCAGAGTGCACATGACTCTACAGAGAGGAATGACTTGATGTTGTCGCTTAACCAAGTAATCCTTGCAGAGAAGTCCAGAGGCTACACCATAGCTTCCCATTTCCCTCTTCTGAGATTTTCTGATCCATAAATTCTCCCCAGACTAATTTTGCCTGAGTTGATATTGCCTGAGCACTTCGGTTTTGTTTTATATTTACATTCCAAACTGTGCATCTGTCTTTGGATTTTCTGAGGCTTCTTCTGAACCACCTCCACCCTGTACAATGGGAACAAAATATTTCCACTGTGAAGCTTTTCCATTTCCTTAATCAGAAGTTACATGAGGCATAAATCTTAGGCAAAATTCAGAGGATACCATGTAAATTTTAAAATTGTATCCCAAATTTAAAAATATAGATATTTTCTGCAGAAGCAGATGATCCATCCTTGACATAATTGACTTTAGAAATAAAAGGAGTCTGAAATAAGGTGATAGAGAACTGGAATGGAGATAACAATAATAATAAAAGATAAGATTGTTTGAGCACTACTATTCTACAACACAACATACATTATCTGTTTCTTCAAAATAATCTTATGAGACATATGGATAAAAATGTTGTCATCTCCAATTTACAAATGAGGAAAGTGAGGCAAAGAGAGCTTAAGAAATTACTCAAAGTCACACAGTAGTTTGTAGTAAAGCTCTAACCTGAACTCAAGTAGTCTGCAACTAGAAACCAACACCCTAACAACTCAGCACACTGCTTCTCAGTCTGGGCAGAAAGACCAAGAAATGCTGCTTAGATAGGATTCACCAAATGGCAACTAAGTATTAAAGGAAAGTGAAGAAAGGTCAAATATGGGTCCAAAATTAGGTGACAAGAATACTGCTCTCATCAAAGCAAAGAGAGTTTTGGAAAAGCAGAGTTTAAGTTCCAACAGAAAAATCAGGTCAAGAAAGCATTTAGAAATACAAGTTTAGAGTTCAGAGGTTATTGTTGTTCAGTTGCTAAGTCAGCTCCGGCTCTTTGCAACCCCATGGATTATAGCACGCCACACTCTCCTGTCCTTCACTATGGACCAGAGATTTCTCAAATTAATGTCCATTGAGTCAGTGACATTATCTAACCATTTCATCCTCTGTCATCTTCTTCTACTTTTGCCTTCCATCATTCCCAGCATCAGGGTCATTTCCAATGAGTCAACTTTTCACATTAGTTGGCCAAAGTATTGGTGCTTCAGCATAAATTCCTCAAATTAATATTCACAGTTGATTTCCTTTGGGATTGATTGGTTTGATCACATTGCTGTCCAACCTACTCCAAGAGTCTTCTCCAGCACCACAGTTTGAAAGCATCAATTCCTTGGTGCTCAGCCATCTTTATGGTCCAGCTCTCTCATCCTTATATGATTACTAGAAAAACCATAGCTTTGACTGGATGGACCTTCTTTGGCAAAGTGATGTCTCTGCTTTTTAATACACTGCCTAGGTTTGCCATAGCTTTCCTTCCAAGGAGCAAGGGTCTTTTATTTGGGGGGCTTCAGTGACTGTCTACAGTGATTTTGAAGCCAAGAAAATAAAATCTGTCACTGCTTCCACTTTTTCCCCTACTGTTGCTATGAAGTTATGTAACCGAATGCTATGATCTTACACTGAGGTTTAAGCCAGATATTTCACTATTTTCTTTCACACTTACCAAGAGACTCTTTTGTTCCTTTTTTGCTTTCTGCCATTAGAGTGGTGTCATCTGAATACCTGAGGAAAAATCCTGGCAATCTTGATTCCAGCTGTGATTCATCCAGCCTGGCATTGTGCATTAGGTATTCTGCATAGACAGAAATGGTATGGACCTAACAGAAGCAAAAGAAGAGGTGGCAAGAATACACAGAAGAACTATACAAAAAGGACCTTCATGACCCAGAAAACCACGATGGTGTGATCACTGACCTAGAGCCAGACATCCTGGAATGTGAAGTCAAGTGGGCCTTAGGAAGCATCACTATGAACAAAGCTAGTGGAGGTGATGGAATTCCAGTTGAGCTGTTCCAAATCCTAAATGATGAGGCTGTTAAAGTACTGCACTCAATATGCCAGCAAATTTGGAAAACTCAGCAATGGCCACAGGACTGGAAAAAGTCAGTTTTCATTCTAATCCCAAAGAAAGGCAATGCCAAAGAATGTTCAAACTACCGCACAATTGCAGGCATCTCACATGCTAGCAAAGTAATGCTCAAAATTCTCCAAGTCAGGCTTCAATTGTACATGAACCGTGAACTTCCAGATATTCAAGCTGGATTTAGAAAAGGCAGAGGAACCAGAGATGAGATTGTCAACACCCACTGGATCATTGAAAGAGCAAGAGAGTTTCAGAAAAACACCTACTTCTGCTTTATTGACTACACCAAAGCCTTTGACTGTGTGGATCACAACAAACTGTGGAATATTCTGAAAGATATGAGAATACCAGACCACCTGACCTGCCTCTTGTGAAACCTGTATGCAGGTCAAGAAGCAATAGTTAGAACTGGACATGGAACAACAGACTGGTTCCAAATCAGGAAAGGAGTTTGACAAGGCTGTATATTGTCACCGTGCTTATTTAACTTACATGCAGAGTATATCATGTGAAATGCTGGGTTGGATGAAACACAAGCTGGAATCAAGACTGCCTGGAGAAATATCAGTAACCTCAGGTATGCAAATGACACCACCCTGATGGCAGAAAGTGAAGAGGAACTAAAAAGCCTCTGATGAAAGTGAAAGAGGAGAGTGAAAAAGTTGACTTAAGACTCAATATTCAGAAAACAAAGATCATGGCATCTGGTCCCATCACTTCATGACAAATAGAGGGGGAAACAATGGAAACTGTGAGAGACTTTATTTTCTTGGGATCCAAAATCACTGCAGCTGGTAATTACAGCCAAGAAATTAAAAGACGCTTGCTCCTTGAAAGAAAACCTAGACAGCATATTAAAAAGCAGAGACATCCAGGCTCAAGTAGATAACTGGGAGTTATCTTAACAGAAGTCATCTTTAGAAAGTTGGAAGCAGATAAGATACTCCAGGAAATTATTAATAGAAAAAGAATAGTGATCAGAATATGTACAACCTTCAGAATGATTTCATCTAGGTGGTAGGAATGATAGTAGAAAACTAGGACAGGCTGTGCTCAAGTGAAACATTTTAGGAGGCAGAGGTCAATATTCCCTGATACAGAAAAATGAGAACTGAGATTAGTGTATTGTTTTTGCAATTTAGAAGGTACATCAAGAACTTTAAAAAGTGGTTTCATTTTAGCGGTAAAATTTGTTTATAAACAATTTAGATAGAAGCAAAAAAGATGTGTTCATCAAATCTATAGATGTGCTGATAAAAATCAATATCAATAAGTGACTCCACATTTTAAAAAATTAATACACTATAAGGAGAACTCAAAATTAGCATGACAAAATTTAGTGGGGGCAAGTAAAGTACTTGTATATAGTTCCAAAAAATAAATAAATAAATTTCCCTCCCAAATCTATCAGAAGGTGAATAATCAATAAAAATAGCGTAGATGATATATTTTTAATTTGAATTTTCCTTTTATTATAAAGTGAACAGAACCACATTATGAAAGGTTTACCTAAATAGATTTTTTTCCATACCTTATATAATCTCACTACACTAAGATGATCAGTGTCAACATTGGTATGTTTATGTATAATCCTTTTGTCTCCCATGTCTATTTTATACATGCAAGTAACACAGGGTAGGTACAATTTTATACCCTGCTTTTTTTTACTTAGTATTATATTAGTAGCAATTTATACACTATATGATTCTATTAATATATGTTTTATTGACTATACAATAATTTTCTAACTATTTAATACAACATAATTTACTATACAATCCTCTCATTTCAGAGATTAAATTACTTTGAATTTTTCATTTTGTATGTAGTAGTATATCAGCTTTGTAAAACAACCTGGAATAATTTAGTAATTGTAGTTACCAGCATAATTAACATTTTATATTTATATTTCATATATAATCATTTTATGTTTATGGCAGGAAGATTATCTGATTCATCAGTTAAAATGCTGGCTTAAAAGTCAACATTCTAAAAATGAAGATCATGGCTCCCCATCACTTCATGGTAAATAGATGAGGAAAAAATGGAAAGAATGACAGACTTTATTTTCTTGGGCTCCAAAATCACTGCAGATGGTGACTGAAGCCATGAAATTAAAAGACACCTGCTCCTTGGAAGAAAAGCTATGACAAACCTAGACAGTGTATTAAAAAACAGAGACATCACCTTGCCAACAAAGGTCTGTATAGTCAAGGTCTGTATGGTTTTTCCAGTAGTCATGTACAGATGTGAGAGCTGGACCGTAAGGCTAAATGCCAAAGAATTGATGCGTTCAAGCGGTGGTGCTGGAGCAGACTCTTGAGAGTCCCTTGGACAGCAAGGAGATTAAACCAGTCAATCCTAAAGGAAATCAACCCTGAATATTCATTGGCAGGACTGATGCTGAAGCTGAAGCTCCAATACTTTGTCTTCCTGACATGATGAGCTGACTCACTGGAAAACACCCTGATGCTGGGAACGATTGAAGGCAGGAGGAAAAGGGGACGACAGAGGATGAGATGACTGGATGGCATCTTTGACTCAGTGAACATGAGTTTGAGCAAACTCTGGGAGATAGTGAAGGGCGGGGAAGCCTGGAGTACTGCAGTCCATGGGGTGACAAACAGTTGGACACGACTGTGCAATCGAATAACAACAACTATAAATTTTCGCCTACACCACAACACTCATTATCATATGAAAGTGGAATATACAAAACTAGGCTAGAGTAGGTTCTTAAAACCACTAGTAAACTTCATGGGAAAGTGTCCGAGAGTTCATGAACCTAATTCCTGCTACATTATCTCCTTTCTCCTCTCTCTCAACCTGCACCTATGTTCTTATGGGGAATTCTTTATGACCAATTGACTGAGGAAAAAATAATGGGCCATATTTAGAGATGGTTCTATATGATATGCTGGCAATACCCAAAGTAGACTGCACCATCTAAAGTCCCACTCTGGAGAGGCCATAAATGAAAATTATGAAGTTACATCTTCTCAGCAGGCATGATTCCAATCAGATATAATTGTCTGCCTAGCCTAGAAGTAGAGATTGCCAGGGTGACCACTATAGTTTCATTAGTGGAGGCTAATAGTTTTCCTAGATGGTGAGGAGCTTTGTTTAATTCCAAAAAGACAGAACACCAATGGCTTTTCCTCATTCTCTCCTTTTCTATGATTGGTTATACCTTTCAGACTACTGAACTCTTGTGCCTGTCATTTTTACCACTGCCCACATTTCACTAACTAGAGAATAACAGAATGGATATAGATAAAGATGGATACAAGTGATGTAGAAAGAAAAGATATAGTAGAGGCATGGGGAACTAGCAAGTTTTTCACCTAATGTTTCATACAATGGACATTTGCTTCTGATTTTCTAATTGATAGAAGTGTAAAAAAAAAAAAAAGAAGTGTACATCCTTGAAGAATAGGTAAGTAGTGGAAGAAGTAGAAATCTACCTTTTTAATTTCTGAACCTTGCTTTATTTCTGGTCTCATCCACTTTTTAGCTAATCAAAATATCTTCTACAGTCTAGAATAAAATATTTACTGTTCATGACTATGCACTTTCAAAATTATTGTGGTTAATTATACAGAAAGAAAATTAATTCTGGATAAATCTCATTTTAGCCCAAAAGTCAAGGCTATGTCTCCAATATCAAGGGTTTAATTAAATATCTTACCTAGCAGTACACCTCTTAGAAGCTAAAAGAACTACAGGCCACGTGCATGAATAGTGGTCGAGGTAAAAGAGACTTTACATCCAGTGAAGAGACGACATGAGGGTAAGGCACCAGGATAAAATGGCTGCCTTCAAATATTTTAAAAAATGGTCATAAGAGGTGAGGTTAAGATGGTGTACCTGTGTATTTATTAATAAATTCAGTGAAACCAAAATGTAGATTTTGATGCAGGATAAAAAAATGACTTGGGTAAAAGAGTTGTTCAAGCAGAGGCCAGATTATCAATAATCATGGGTTTTAGCAAAGGGATCCCTGCATTGATGAGATATTTGATCTGTTCTATATAATAACCTTAAACCTTGCCAATGTTTTACTTTTAGGAGAAAAACAGCTCTTCTGAAAAAGAACATTTATTTTCCAATCTGTAACATCTTTTTTAAATAACAGTTATTGAAAGAAAGGATTTTATGAATAAAAATGTCAATTGAAATATTAGAAGTGATTTTCTGGCTAATTAATAGGCAGAAAGACATTCTCAGAAATTCCTCTAGGCCAAATGATATATAGATAAATTTTTCTACAATATCTCCTGAGCCAACTAATATATAACAAACTTCTGACTCACATGGTAGAAGCCAGTCTCACTTGGCAGAGAAACTCCACACTATGGGATGAATCACAAGATTTAACCATATTACAGATTAAAGGTTTCTCTTAAAACGTACTAAAAGAAATATTTTGAAGGACTCATTTCCTGGATATTGAATGCTTAGACACTGGAAATTGTTATAAATATCATATATCAGTTTTTATTCAGAGAGTGCAAGACCCAAGGGTTTAATTATGGTCACTTGAAAGAATTATAATGTCTGATAATTAATTCCACACATATTGTTTTGTTCTTCTAAGTTTTATATATGAATGACAGCAAAGGAATAATAAAAATATCAGTGACTCAGAATTCTCTTACAGCCATTCTATACTAATAGCAGCACATATGTCTTTTATGTGAGTAAATCAGGGTGTGTTTCTCATACATAGCCTCCCAAAATGCAACATCTCTTGAATTATACAGACTATTATGAAGCACTTAATGACTTTACTTAAAAGCAAGTGAAGAAAAACCTAAGCTCTACTATTCTAAATATCTATCATTCACATTTAGCAACCTTGGCATAAACCTTTCACTGGCTGTCTTTTTCCAAGCTCCATTCCTTTCCAACTGACCCTCACTCTACCCACCTTTTCCTCTACTAGTTCTTTCACAGACTTCAATTATGAGTAAATCACCTACACCCTCCATCTTCACTGGTATACTCCTAGTGCTTCTCCTTAGTCAGACATACCACATACCAGAAACCTCAATACACATTAATCTTCACACTAAGTTCAATACAGTTGTCAAGGAGGAAGGATTTTACACAATTTGTAGTCTTCATCATTAAGCAACTGCCATTATTAACAGTTATATAATGATTTATAATATATATTCAGCCTGAATTTCCTATTTCTCCAGTTTTACTCCTACCTCTGACTCTAGCTATCCTTTTTTTCTTTCTATTCCTTCTATATTATGCCTCAGATCTCAGTCTCTCTTCTCTTTATATATTATCTTGTATTGTCATATCTTCAACTCATTATTTTTTTAAATTTTATTTTATTTTTAAACTTTACAATATTGTATTAGTTTTGCCCAACATTGAAATGAATCCGCCACAGGTATACCCGTGCTCCCCATCCTGAACCCTCCTCCCTCCTCCCTCCCCATACCCTCCCTCTGGGTCGTCCCAGTGCACCAGCCCCAAGCATCCAGCATTGTGCATCGAAACCTGGACTGGTGACTCATCTCATACATGATATTATACATGTTTCAATGCCATTCTCCCAAATCTCCCCACCCTCTCCCTCTCCCACAGAGTCCACAAGACTGATCTATACATCAGTGTCTCTTTTGCTGTCTCGTACACAGGGTTATTGTTACTGTCTTTCTAAATTCCATATATATGCATTAGTATACTGTATTGGTGTTTTTCTTTCTGGCTTACTTCATTATTTTTTAAGAAGCCTCTCAAATCTAAATAAACTGTATAACCCCTATTCCATACTCCAGATCTTCATGTCCACCATAAGAATCTACCATCTTCTCCATCCAGCACCTTCTTCTTCTCTATTAATTTAATCCAAAAGTCTCCTGATCACATGGGCAGAGTAACCCAAGGTTGAGGTTTGATTTCTCCTTCTCGCTCTTCTAAAACAATCATCTAGTTCTACTTACCCAGTCTTATCTGGTAGCTCAGATGGTAAAGAATCTGCCTGCAATGCGGGAGAGCCAGGTTCAATCCCTGTGTCAGGAAGATCCCCTGGAGAAAGGAATGGCAACCCACTTCAGTATTCTTGCCTGGGAAATCCTATGGACAGGGGAGTCTGGCAGGCAAAAGTCCATGGGGTCACAAAGAGTTGGACACAACTGAGTGACTAACACTTTCACTTTCACTGTTACCTCTATTCTTTATTTGCATCTCTAGAATACCTCAGTAGTTCCGGTTACTGCCTACCACTATTATCATTGTTTATTACTTGGGTCCCCTCTTCCAGTTGCTTTCAGACCCCTTCAGTTCTGCACATCACTTTCAGATTAAATATTTCCTGCTCAGTAATGTTGATGGCTCTCTGTCACCTACTAAATTCATTTAAAACCTGTACCTTAACACTGAAGGCCCTAATTGTCCTATACCTACCCACCAAACCCCCTATCTAAGCACTAAACAAATATGCCTTGATTTCCTGCTTAAAGTTCTTCAATCATTTCCCACTGCCTGAAGAATTCAATACTGCGGCAATGAGTAAGGGTAACCCTTCTTTACTCCTTTAGTAGAAGACTAAACACTTCAGTCTGTGAAAATGAAAGTGAAGTCACTTAGTCCTGTCTGACTCTTTGTGACCCCAGGGACTGTAGCCTACCAGGCTCCTCTGTCCATGCAATTTTCCAGGCAAGAGTACTGGAGTGGGTTGCCATTTCCTTCTCCAGAGGATCCTTCAAACCCAGGGATCAAACCCCGGTCTCCCGCATCATAGGCAGACGCTTTACCCTTCTGAGCCACAAGGGAAGTCCTTTTAACCCACTCCTTAATCCTCCTTGCTGAAGTACTATTCATTTTGTGATTTTGAAGTATGAGAAAGCTCAGTTACTGCCTCTTCTTTCTCAATGGGACTCAGAGAGCCAACATTTTTATCTGCTCCTCTTTGTACTACATTTTTCTGTTTTTCTTCCCCCCCCCCCCAACATAAAAGCAGGGTTCCATGTGTGGTGATCTATATTGTGTGTGACCACCACTGTGACTGGGTAAGTCAATCTGTCTAATTCTGAACTTCAGTAAGAAGTCCTCCACCAATGTTATACATCCATGTCACTTTCTCCCATGTGACTTTAATCATTAATAAAACTGATGTTTAGTTCTAATGACTCCATTTTACCACACTTCCCTGGTGGCTCAATGGATAAAGAACCTGACTGCCAAAGCAGGAGACGAAGGTTTGATCCCTGGGTCGGGAAGATCCCTTGAAGAAGGAACTGGCAGTATTCTTGCCTGAAAAATCCCAAGGACAGAGGAACCTGGTGAGCTACAGTCCATGGGATAGCAAAAGAGTCAAATATGACTGAGTGAGCACAATTTATAACCAAAGCTAGAAAAGCAAAGATGCCATTTACAGGCCTCGGTGCCTCAGACGGTAAAATGTCTGTCTACAATGCAGGAGACCTAGGTTCGATCTCTGGGTCGGGAAGATATCCTGGAGAAAGAAACAGCAACCCACTCCAGCCAGTACTCTTGCCTAGAAAATCCCATGGATGGAGGAGCTTGGTGCAGGCTACTGTCCACAGGGTGGCAAAGAGTCAGGCACGGCTGAGTGACATCACTTCACTTCAGAGTCCAAGACAATTGACGTTTCTTATCCTGCCCACCTTTTGGCATCATCCTGTCACTGTCTACAAGCATTCTATATACTTGCCACATTACTTATAATTTCCCAAATGTGTCTTCTTGTTTTTACCACCAGAACTGTTAACATGCCATTTCCCCAGCTTGTGGAACTCTTCCAAGCTCCTGCCCTTTATTAAAAAGCCTAAAGACAATTTGAACTTTATTACCTCTTAAAAACCTAGATGTCCATCAGCAGATGAATGGATAAGAAAGCTGTGGTACATATACACAATGGAGTATTACTCAGCCATTAAAAAGAATACATTTGAATCAGTTCTAATGAGGTGGATGAAACTGGAGCCTATTATACAGAGTGAAGTAAGCCACAAAGAAAAACACCAATACAGTATACTAATGCATATATATGGAATTTAGAAAGATGGTAATGATAACCATGTAAGCGAGACAGCAAAGAGACACAGATGTATAGAACAGTCTTTTGGACTCTGTGGGAGAGGGAGAGGGTGGGATGATTTGGGAGAATGGCATTGAAACATGTATAATATCATATAAGAAACAAATTGCCAGTCCAGGTTCGATGCAAGATACAGGATGGTTGGGGATGATGCACTGGGATGACCCAAAGGCATGGTATGGGGAGGGAGGAGGGAGATGGGTTCAGGATGGGGAACACGTGTACACCCGTGGTGGATTCATGTTGATGTATGGCAAAACCAATACAATATTGTAAAGTAATTAGCCTCCAATTAAGATAAATAAATTTAAATTAAAAAAAAAAAAATCCTAGATATCTTCAGGAAACAAATTCAATTTGGCCCTGGTGAGCCCTACTGAAAAGCCCACCAAGTCTTACAAAGGGTATATATCATCATATCACATCATATCATACCCTAGAATGTCAAATAACACAGAAGTAATTCAAATTCCTCTGAAAAGCTATCACCTAAAAACACTTTACTATACTTTCTTAGACTCAATGTACCTATACCCTCAAAATGTACACTATTAAAAAAATGTACATTATTGTGCAAGTCCAACAGTTGAAAATAAAATTTAGATTTAATAAGATGCTTTTAGCCAGAGAATCTGGAAATACGTAAATTCTGCCCCAGACCACAGGAAATGTCCCTTATCCTGTGGTTCCTAAGGAAGCAGAACAAAGGAAATACTGGCAAAGGAAAAAGAAATAGGAAGGAAAAAAAAAAGAACCTTTATTATTAAGCATGCATTGGGCCCTAAAGTCAAATGAAGACTATCCTAGTGAGTTAGAATTTGGAATGTATTATGCTATAGACATAAAAGGCCTCTGAGCCCAAACTGGAACCTCAGATCTTACTTTTAGCTCTGATCAGTCACATAGAGGAAAAGAGAGAAGAAGGGAAGTCTGAAAGAGGCCTTGTGTCTGGTGAAGTCTAGCCTGAAGATATACAGAATGAACCATTTGCTTACAGAAGGCATTGCAGGTTTTGAAACTAGATGAAATCACCAAGTCAGTGAATGAACTAGGAAAGCGAAGCTCAGGACTGAGCCCTGGGACAATAAAGAAGCATCACCTATGACCTGGGGTCCAGAAGGAGAAAAGTATGGAATATATATTATCCTTGAAGCCAAGAGAAAATAAAATGCTTTAAGGAGTATGTATTCTGTTGTTCAAATTCTACTATTGAGTCAAATAAGATGAAAAGCCCATGAGGTTTAGCACATGGAGACCATTGGTGACTTCAAATACTAGTGTCGATGACAGAAGTCAGAAGTCCCAGTGTCACTACTGACTAGCCATGACTGTGGAAAAACTTTTTTCTTTTTTAAACATGATGAGATGATGATCATAAGATTAATTCCTACTTCAAAGTGTATTATGCAGACTAAATCACATATTAAATACTCAACACAGCACTTGTCAGACTGCAAACCTTCAAATATTATCTATTAGTCCCAGAAGAGTAGGAAGACATCAAAGGCAAACCAATAACCCTTGCTCTGACTTCTCACATGGGCATTATGAGATATTCCAGAGTTGTGCCAAATCCATCAAACTCATTCTTCAGCCTCCTATTTCTTCTGTTTTCTTCACACCCTAATTCCTAAAAGTTATCCTCTCAATCTATTTATTTGTTTGCAAAATTAAAGTCCACAACACTTCCATGAGTCAAAAAAGCATGCTTTCTAAATAGCTCCAGTTGCTCTTTAAACAAATATATTTTGATCAAGAAATGAAGAAGCCAAACATCTCTTTTTAATCTAAAACCCAAAACCCAAGGTACTACTACTATCCTCAACACTTTTCACTTAGTGCTGAGTAAATATGCACACTATAAATATGCATATGCAGTAACAGGAGAGTATGTCGCCTCCAAATTTATTGTATCTAATAAAACTGTGTGCTGAAACAGTCCTATCCATCTACAATATGTCTATGGTAGAATGCTGGTGACCTAATACAAAACTTTAATTCCCATTTGACATTCTTCATAGTAGTAATCCCTGCGCTGACAGGTGGCTAGTAATTTCAAAAGTAATTATGGAGATACTATCTGCAGATGTTTGGGAATGTACTATAAATTCTTGTAAATGGGTACCATAGGAATATGTGGAAAATGATAGCTAATATAACTGTTATTATAAAGAGACACATTCTCCTCAGGAACATCTGGAAGACCTTGTGTGTGAAAGAATTAGAGGTGGGTAACAGGGACCATGCAGAGAACCTTGGCACTTCGTAAGTATACACGGCTTCACGATGTCAGCAAGACACTGATTTGGTGTGAGGATTCTAAGTCTTCACCCTACATCACCCCCGTCTTGGGCTAACCTTCAGGACAGGAGCCAGATGGATAATTCTTCCCTTTCCTTTTTCCAACAAAAGGAACAAACTTGCATAATATATCAAGTTTATAACCACTAACCAAAGTCAATGGGTGTACATGGATATATTTTGTTACTAGAAGTAACAAATGAAACATTCTGCATGTAACTGGAATGCAACTGTTGGTTATTCAACTTCTCAAATGATGACAGTCTCAAAAAGTACAAGCATTATTTGTCAGCAGTGGCATTTTGCTAAACAAATTTAAATAATGCCTATTTACACAAGGAACACAAGGGATTGTCCAAAGGCAGCTTCCTACTAATTCTACTTGACATTACTTCTTAAATTATGAAATACATCAGCAGACTATATTTCTGTCATGGTTAAATTATTAAATGATAACATAATCCATGTAAGATGTGTTGACCAAATACACATGAATTATTCTCCAGTGATTCGACATTTCCTAAATTCTCTGTCTTTAAAGCTCGTACTTTTTACTTTTGTAAAAGAACTTTATCTATAAAAATTCCTTGCAGTTTACAGTAGGAATCATAGACCTGAAAATAAAATATTTAAACATTAGTGCTTTATGTTGTTCAGTCACTCAGTTGTGCAACTCTGAAACCCTATGGACTACAGCATGCCAGGCTTCCTTGTCCTTCACCATCTCCCAGAGCTGTCTCAAACTCATGCCCATTGAATCAGTGATGCCATCCAACCATCTCATCCTCAATCATCCCCTTCTTCTCCTGCTTTCACTATTTCCCAGCATCAGGATCTTTTCTAATAAGTCGGCTCTTTGTATCATGTGGCCAAAGTACTGGAGCTTCAGCTTCAGCATCAGTCCCTCTAATATTCAGGACTGATATCCTTGAGGATTGACTGACTTGATCCCCTTGCAGCCTAAGGGACTCTTAAGAGTCTTCAACACCACAGTTCAAAAACCTCAATCCTTCGGCACTCAGCCTTTTTCATGGTCCAACTCTCACATCCTACGTGACTACTGGAAAAACCATAGCTTTGACTATACAGACCTTTGTTGGCAAGGTGATATCTCTGCTTTTTAACACACTGTCCAGGTTTGTCATAGCTTTTCTTCCAAGGAGCGAGCGTCTTTTAATTTCATGGCTGCATTCACCATCTGCAGTGATTCTGGAGCTCAAGAAAATAAAGTCTCTCACCATTTCCATTGTTTCCCCATCTGTTTGCCATGAAGTGATGGGATCAGACACCATGATCTTTGTTTTTTGAATGTTGAGTTTTAAGCCAACTTTTTCACTCTCCACCTTTACCTTCATCAAGAAACTCTTTAGTTCCTATTTGCTTTCTGCCATAAGTGTGGTGTCATCCACATATCTGAGGTTATTGATATTTCTTCCAGCAATCTTGATTCCAGCTTGTGCTTCATCCAGCCTGGCGTTTTGCATGATGTACTCTGCATAGAAGTTAAATAAGCAGGGTGACAATATACAGCCTTGACGTACTCCTTTCCTAATTTGGAACCAGTCTGTTGTTCCATGTTCAGCTCTAACCATTGCTTCTTGACCTATATAAAGGTTTTTCAGAAGGCAGGTAAGGTGGTCTGGTATTCACATGTCTTGAAGAATTTTCCACAGTTTGTTGTGACCCACACAGTCAAAGGCTTTGGCATAGTCAATAAAGAAGACGTAGATGTTTTTCTGGAATTCTCTTGCTTTTTCTATGATCCAACAGATGGAAATTTGATCTCTGGTACCTCTGCCTTTTATAAATCCAGATTCAACATCTGGAAGTTCTCGGTTCACATACTGCTGAAGCCTGGCTTGGAGAGTTTTGAGCATTACTTTGCTAGCATGTGAAATGAGTGCAATTGTGCAGTAGTTTCAATATTCTTTGGCATTGCTCTTCTTTGGGATTAGAATGAGAACTGATCTTTTCCAGTCCTGTGGCCATTGCTGAATTTTCTAAGTTTCCTGGCATATTGAGTGTGGCACTTTAATAGCATCATCTTTTATGCTTTATATTATAGCACTTAATACTATTTAAAATAGTTGTGGCCTTTGCTAACAACATTCTTTACAATTTCAAGTCAAAACTTACTAACTCAAATGGTTTGATTACTCATAACTGCCAGCTCTTTTTCAGAGATGTTAAATATTATAAATTACATTACTATGGAAATTTATGAAGCACTTGCACATTTTTATTATTTAGGTTTCACTATAATCTAGTGAACTAGCTAGGGATGGTTACTTTGGTTTCATTATCCTTGAAACTGAAGGTAAGGAAAATAAAACAGCTTTTTGAATCAACATGCCAAATAACTCACACAAACTAGTGAACATCAACTGAGATCTATTTTCTAGCTAATCACTTCTAATCACTCATGAAGCCTCTATAGCAAAAAAGTCACAACCTAAAAGACAGAATTCACATTCAAATGCTCAGCTCTTTCTCACAGCTTTTCATATTGTTTTCTGTGGATTAAGGGATTAGCCTTACTCAAAGAGACAATTGCTTTTGCCCTCTTCAGCCAGGGGGTGATCTCCAGAAAGAATGTCTTTTCTTACTCAGAGCCTTGACCACCTCACAGTTTAAAAAAATGTGAATTATGATGGAGAGTTTGGCCCATGTAGTAACCACACTAACTCCAGGAAGGATGGCAATGAAAAGCCAGTCATGTGAGCAGTATACCATAGTGCCCAAATAAAACTCTGGACACCAAGGCTCAGGGGAGCTTCTCTGGTTAGCAATATTCCATGTGTATTATCACACATCATTGCTGAGACAGCAATGCTATCCATGTCTCCAGGGAGATAGGACAACTGGAAGCTCTCTATTTGGAAGCTTCCTGATCTCTGTTCCATGAACTTCTTCCCTTGGCTGATTGCAATCTGTATTCTTTCCCTACGGTAAACTGCAACAATTGAATATAATAGCTTTTAGTGAGTTCTGTGAGTTCTAACAAATTTTTGAAGTTGAAGGAGAAGCTTCTTGAGAACCCCCAAACATACAATTAGTATCATAAGTGAGGGTAGCCTTGTGGACTATATTTTGAAGCTGTCTAACTTCTCACTTTCAGATGAATGTGATATTTCTTCATAGGATCAACTGGTTAGTCCTTACCTTGAAATGAAGTTCATTTTAGTTTCACTAGGAAAGTGTGATGTATGTTATTACATATAAAAATTTTTTTTGAGAATTACCAAGATTTTGACTCTACCAATATGGAAAAGAATAATTCAAACGCAGTACACAGTGTTTTCTCTCTCAACAATAGTCTACTTTCTTTGTTATGATAGAAGAAACCCAAATTACAATATAATTCCCACTGCTGTATGTATAATAGCTCTTCTCTCTGTTACAACTAAATAAAGCCAACAGGCCATATGTAATTTCTACTGGCAAAGCATTAAATCAGTTTTTTTCAGAATATTTTGAGCAGCACAAGATAACCAAATTAGTAAACGAATACTCTATGTTTAAGCCCCTAAAAACACTGAGAAAATTAAGAAACCTATAACCCATATGTATAACAAATTCAACTTGGAAAGTGCATAAGTCAGTTCATAAAGTTTTACATATTACTTGAGCACAGAACTCCAGGACTTACATAGTACATGCATCACTGATTCCTCTTTTTCCAATAAGAAGTGAAATAAGATCTTTAATCCCTTAAGAACCTGGGTATTCTAAACATCTTTGTATATAGAGTTTCTTATTACAGTAACCATTGCATATCCTTTTAGGCTTTAGTTCAGTTCAGTTCAGTTCAGTTCAGTCGCTCAGTCATGTCCAACTCTTTGTGACCCCATGAATCGCAGCATGCCTGGCCTCCCTGTCCATCACCATCTCCCGGAGTTCACTCAAATTCACGTCCAAAGTATTCCAGAAATATAAGCTTTTTATTGGAAGGATATCTAAAATGAAGAAACTGAGCAAGATATTTAAATCTCCTGGAAGATGCCACTGAGATTCCTAAAGTTTCCTCATTGAGATTTCAATTAAAGGGAAAATCTTTCTATAGCTATCAGAGTATGGCTATGCCCACCAATCAGTTCTCTCTAATTTGTTGCTATGGAAAGCATAACTTTGACATTGCAATGTAATTTCCTTCTCAAATTAAAAGTTTAAAAAAGACAAAAAAGAATAAAAAGCCTTTCAAAAAACTCTTTTTTCTCAGATATACCACAGTAATAATAAAAGTAAAGATTTGGGACTTTCCTGGCTGTTCAGTGGTTAAGACTTCATCTTCTAATGCAGAGGGTGTGGGTTCAATTCCTGGACAGGTAGCTAAGACCCCACATGCTCCATGGTCAAAAAATGGAAACATAAAACAGAAGCAATATTTTAACAAATTCAATAAAGACTTTTAAAATGGTCCATGTTAAAAAAAAAAAAAACTTTTTTAAAAGAAAGCAAACTTTCTCTAATTATTGTTAGTCTAACAGAAGATTAATTTAAGACCTGATATATATCCAACATACTAGAGATGGTGCAAAAAAAAACAGTATTATTTCAATTATGTTTTCCTTGTTATCAGATAACAGTATACACATTCTTATGAAAGTTTTGATATTGGGTAAACAATTGTATTATATCCTGTCTTTTTAAGACTGTGATTTTTATTTTTTCAAGAGGCAGTGATTAATAATATTGACTAAAAAATAATAAAACAGTACTTAAAGAGGAGACAGTATGCCTGTGGCGGATTCTTTTCAATATATGGCAGAACCAACACAATATTGTAAAGTTTAAAAATAAAATAAAATTAAAAAAATAAAAACAGTCCAAAGAAGCATCTGAAAAAAAAATAGCCCACACTTAGTGGTGGTTTGTTCTCTTTCAAGTTTTAGTTGGTCAAATTGATTTTTCTCTTATTCTGGGAAAAATGGACCCCAAACTAATTAACTATGTCTTCAATATCATCTCCTGGAGCAAATGCAAACAAATCAAACAGACAACACCTCTTAACTAATAAAAGGAGGTCTACATTAGTAGCATTTTTACTCTGTTATTACACAGAGGTTCAAGTGAACCTGCTATAATCACAGCAGAGGGGATAACATTTTACATTCATGAGCACAAATGTTTCTCTTTATAGGCCTTTTTGCTTTACAGACTCATGAATCTGTGAGAAACAACAGACTTTGAGATTTTCCATGGGACAATGTTCATGAATCTTAGTAATAGGCCAGGTATCATTTCATCAGCATCACACTGAATTTCATTGTAAGGCCAAGGATAATGACTTCCTATTGGAAATGCAGATAAAGAAACTGGCACCAAAAAAGCCTTCATGTCTTTCATTAGACAATCATTTCTCTCAAAATGATTCCTTACAAGCTCTTCATCCTCTGTTATCCTCTTTTCCCTTTTTTTTTTTTTTTTTCATGTTGCAAATCCCTGGTCTTTGTACAAGACTCAGGTCAAATATCACTTGCTCTATAAAGTTTTCCCTTAACAAAACCGCCTCATCCCATGAAGTCATCAAACAATCCTTAGTACTCCTTTAATATTTGGTGCCTAATTCCATTAACACTTACATAGTGCAAACTTACACTTACAAACACTTACACTTACACAGTGTAAGTGTTAATACTTACACTGGAAGTTACTTGCTATACCTCTTTGATTTTTGTATCCTCAGCACTTAGCACAGCAACATACATAGTAGGCTTTCAGCCAATATTTATGACATCAATATTTCAACAGATGAAAGAAAGAAAGAAAAAAGTACTCCTTAAGGAGATCCAACCAGTCCATTCTAAAGGAGATCAGCCCTGGGATTTCTTTGGAAGGAATGGTGCTAAAGCTGAAACTCCAGTACTTTGACCACCTCATGCGAAGAGTTGACTCATTGGAAAAGACTCTGATGCTGGGAGGTATTGGGGGCAGGAAGAGAAGGGGACGACAGAGGATAAGATGGCTGGATGGCATCACTGACTCAATGGACATGAGTCTGAATGAACTCCGGGAGTTGGTGATGGACAGGGAGGCCTGGCGTGCTGCAATTCGGGTCGCAAAGAGTCGGACGCGACTGAGCAACTGAACTGAACTGATGGCTATTTATAAGATTTTATAATTACTGATATAAAATACTGATAGCCATGAAAATACTGATAGCCATGAACATTAATATGAATTATAAAACCTTTCATGAATCTAAATAAGAAGTAAATAGAATTTAAAGTAATCTCTGCTGTAAAAAAAAAAAAAAACAAATAGCAGTATTAAATTCCTACTTATAACAGGACAAAACTGACCACAAAACATTTTTCTTTCACCCTCAAGCTGTTCCGTATCCATCACCATTTTAATAAATTCTGATTATAACCCAAATGGTATATCTGACCTAATAACCTGAAAACAATATGGCCAGCAGATGAGGAAGAAAAAGAGAGTGAAATATTCAGTGGAAAGATTATCTCACACAATCATTCTTATTGAACTCAAGTTTTTGGATTCTTAGATTATACAAATATTGAAACCACATCAAAAATCCAGTTCTATTTCACAGACTCATAGGATCACTGAACCACTGGCTATGACTGACAGATGAGACTGGAAAATGAGAATATCAAAATGCATACTAATATTTACAATGTGAGTTAAACCTCCCTCATTTTACAGATAAAAATGAATGTCCATAGGCCTGAATAACAGAAAGAAAAATCACCCTCCTATTGACTTTGGCTCACATTAATGAAAGGATACTGAGACAGCTTGAAAGGTCTATTTAATATTTTTATTCTGCCATATCCCAAGAAAACCTCTGGGATGCAGCTTTGTGGCAACCATCTGTACATCAATATGAGGTGCTATATGTTGGATAAAGCAGCTCCCACGGAATAGAATGCCGAAAGATTCTAAAAGGAGTAAGCTTCCTCAGGAAAATATGGAAAATAATTGAGCTTATGTGATAATAAGGCAAAGTTTGGGTGCTGATAATTTATTCTAATTTTATTCTAAACAAATTCTACTCCTACAGTAATATCTAATGTATATGTTTATTTAGCATCATTCTGAGCAATTACTACAGACTGTACTATTTTCCCTAACCAGTCATCTCACAAATATGGGCATCTACCATTGAGTTTACTAAATAGGAGTTTTCACTTAGTCAAAATCCACCCATTGAAGAAGCCATTTAAAAGACTAATCCCCCCCCCAAAAAAAATAAATAAAAAATAAAAGACCAATCCCTTCTAATACTAGGTCAGAAATAGTAATGGGTCTTGGTGGAAGGACACTATCTATTTGATGTGTGTGTCAGTCACTCAGTTGTGTCTGACTCTTTGTGACCCCACAGACTAGTCGACCAGGATTCTCTGTCCATGGGATTTCGCAGGCAAGAATACTGGAGTCAGCTGTCATTCCCATTTCCAGGGGATCTTTCTGCTGCAGGTTAATGACTATTTAATTCCTTGAAGATTACTCTTCAACATCTAGAAATGTTTTTCCTATAATATTTGAATGTTAATGAAAATCACCTGTGGAACTGTCAAAGGAAAACTTGGGCAAACAAGTTAACCAAAGAAGACTTTATTCAAAACTATTACAATAAGGGAAAGAGACTGAACTCAACTGTGCTAAAATAAAAGGCAGCAGAACATTTAAACTCTGTGGTTAGCTAAGGGAAATTCACTAGACAACATCAATGGGGAGATTAGTCAATGTGTGTTGACCATCTGTGATGCTAACTGGAGCTTATTGAGAGGTAGGGCTGCTCCCTTTCTTGATGACATCTATTTGTTTCATTTTGTTTTTGCCATACTATGCAGCTTGTGGGATCTTAGTTCCGCAACCTGGGTTACAATAATGAATACAGAGAAGAACTATACAAAAAAGGTCTTAATGACCTAGATAACCACAATGGTGTGGTCACTCACCTAGAACCAGACATCCTAGACTGTGAAGTCAAGTGGGCCTTAGGAAGTATTACTACAAAAAAGCTAGTGGAGGTGATGGAATTCCAGCTGATTTATTTCAAATCCTAAAAGATGATCCTATTGAAGTGCTGCCCTCAATATGCCAGCAAATTTGGAAAACTCAGCAGTGATCCCAGGACTGAAAAATATTAATTTTTCATTCCAAACCCAAATAAGGACAATGCCAAAGAACATTCAAACTATTTTGCAGATATGCAAGCTGGGTTTTTTAAAGGCAGAAAAATCAGAGATCAAACTGCCAACATTCTTTGGGTCATGGAGAAAGCAGGGTAATTTCAGACAAACATCTACTTCTGCTTCATTGACTACACTAAAGCTTTTGACTGTGTGGATCACAACAAACTGTGGAAAATTCTTAAAAGAGATGAGAATACCAGACCATCTTTCCTGTCTCCTAAGAAAACTGTAGGCAGGTCAAGAAGCAATAGTTTGAACTGGACATGGAACAATGGTTCCATTGTTCAAAATAGGGTTCAAAATAGGGAAAAGAGTACATCAAGGCTGTATACTGTCACCCTGTTTATTTAACTTCTACACAGAGTACATCATGTAAAATGCTGGATTGGATGAACCCCAAGCTGGACTCAAGACTGCCAAGAGAAATATCAACAACCTCAGATATGTAGATGATATCACTCTAATGGTAGAAAGTGAAGAGGAACTAAAGAGCCTTTGATGAGGGTGAAACAGTGAAAATGCTGGCTTTTTAAAATTCAACATTCAAAAAACTAAAATTATGGCATCCAGTCCCATTACTTCATGGCAAACAGATAGGGAAAAAGTGGAAACACTGACAGATTTTATTCTCTTGGGCTCCAAAATCACTGTGGATGGTGCCTGCAGCCACAACATTAAAAGAGGCTTGCTCCTTGGAAGAAAAGCTATGGCAAACCTAGACAGCATATTAAATAGAAGAGACATCACTTTGCTGACAAAGGTCTATGTATATACTCAAAGCTATGGTTTTTCCAGTAGTCATGTATGGATGTGAGATATTCATTGGAAGGACTGATGTTGAAGCTGAAGCTCCAATTCTTTGGCCACCTGATGCGGAGAGCTGACTCATTGGAAAAGACCCTGATGCTGGGAAAGGTTGAGGACAGGAGGTGAAAAGCGCAGCAGAGGATGAGATGGTTGGATGGCATCATCGACTCAATGAACATGAGTTTGAGCGAACTCGAGGAGATAGTGAAGGACAGCGAAGCTTGGTGTGCTGCAGTCCATGGGGCCTCAAAGAGTCGGGCATGACTTAGCAACTGAACAAGAACAATACAGCATTGGAAGTGCTGAGTCCTAACCACTGGACTGCCAGGGAAGGCCCAATGATTACATCTAAAGGGGATGTTTCCTGGGTCCTTGAGAAAGACATCCTGGACTGTCAGTTTGACAACATTCTGAGAGAATGCTTACATCTCAAAGAGGATGAGAATGAATGTATAATTACAAATTTTCTAAAGTGAATGCTTCAAGCAACAGGAGATAAGGGTCTATATCAGAAAGAAATCAAACTAGGGTTAAGTCAAGCTTACAGCCAATAAGGTGTTCATGGTTAATACTAGTTAAACTACAAATTCCTGATACCTGTCATTCTTATCTGAAAGGCCCTACTGTGGGCCCAGGAAATTGTTAACAAGCATTCCATTGATTCTCATGCAGGAGTTCCATGGAATAGCTAACAAGTTTCAATTCTCATCAGTTTTTTTGGCTTGCTTAGGCCCTCTCTTGATATAGAGAAAATATTCCGGCTTAGAAAGAGGCCATCATCTGGTGAACCAGTGATACCTGCATAAGTAAAGGATGGGCATGGGTAGGGTCAGTAGGCACACTGTGTAATTCCCATTCTCACTGCTGCTCCCCTAATAGCAAAACTCCCATCACTAGCCAAACGTGTTTATTTTATTTATTTAAAAAATTAAATCCTGTAAAGTCTGTTTCCTGAGTGACCCGGTGCTTTAAGTTACTCTTGAAATATTAAACTTCAAGGAGAAAGTATGTTGCTTAAAGAGGCTTGGGTAGCGCAGAAAATTTTTCATTTTGTAAATGACTTTGAGGAGCCTATTATTTATAGTCATTTCAGGAGGTACTAGGATATATTGATATATTTCCTCCAAAATGCAAGACAAGTTATTGAACCCTGAATTCACCTACAAGGTGCTTGACGGATCTGTTTGGGTTTTAGAAGTAATATGTACCATATATGAGCACACTGCTCAGACTCACTTATGAATTAACCTCAAAGCCTACCAGTTGTAAGCAAAGCCTAGAGCAACAGAAGACTCTGCAGCAGAACAAAGCTGCAGTACAGGTGGTCACTTTATGATCCAACAGATCCAATGATTATTCAAAGTTTCTGTGGCAAATAAGGATGCCAAACAAAGTCTCTAGCAAGATCTCAAAGAAGAATTACAACACAGAACGCCCAGATTTTATAACAAAAAGATGTATTCTTCTGTAGACAACTATTTTCCCTTTCAAAAACAGCCCTGAGCTTATTCTTAGACCCTGACAGAAATTATACTTCTAACAGGGGTCATCAAGGGACCATGTGACTTGAGATGTGCATTGTAAACTAGTGCTCTAGAGTTATCTGACCCCTCCAGATCACAATGTTAAGAGGATGCAGCAAACCTTCGTGAAGGGAAAATGACATACAAGCCATGAGGCTGGCCTGGAAGGAAGGAGTTAGCTGTATGAGTGAGTGACACATACTCATATGTCACCTACTCTTGCTTCACTGTCTCTTCTTCTTTAATCCATGCTCAATGCCTCACAGGGAAGTATTTTGATTATTTGAATGAGAAAGAAAAATCCTGGTTTATGGGTGATTCTGCATGATATGCTGTCACAACCTGCAAATGGACTGCTATTGCCATCCAGCAATGCTCTGACAGAGCAGTGAAGTAATCCTCCGTATGAGGAACACATCAAATAATTCACCTGTTTTCTACTTTGCATGGACTGAGAAATGCAGATCTAAAGTAGTCAGTAACTAGCTGTTAGCTGATAGAGAATTATAAAGAATAGCACTAGAAAATTAATGACAAGGAGGACTAGAGAAAGAACAGCTGGGAGGACATCTCAGAATGGGCCAGAGATTGAGGATGTTTGTGCTTCATGTGAATGCTCACAAAACAGCATCACATGCAGAGAAGATTCCAATAAACAGGTAGAGAGATGACATGCTTTATGGATAGTACTCACTCTCTTTAACAAACCATCTATGCACTTGCTTTAAAAAATTGTAAAAAGAGCCTCAATAACAGGAAAAGAGGCTACAAATGGACTAAACATCATGAACTGTCAATATCTAAGGCTCCCGGAGAAGGAAATGGCAACCCACTCCAGTATTCTTGCCTGGAGAATTCCATGGACAGAGGAGCCTAACAGGCTACATTTAGTTCATGGGGTCACAAAGAGCTGGACATGACTGAACAACTAACACACAGACAAGATTTATCTATTAATTTTCAGTATCTACCTTGTCAACGGTGGAAATTAAGGTTAAGTCCCAAAGATGTCACTCTTCCCTGAGGGACTCCGTCACCCACCAGGTGGCAAATGTCTACATCAGACCTTTTTGCATTCGTAGCAGTGCATGGTTTGGCCTCACGAGCACACACATATTTTAGATATACATTTGCATCCCCAGCGTGTAACTTTTCTGCCAGCAGCAACGTCATTAAACACACGGAATCCTTACTCACCATCACAGTACTCTGCACGACATTGCTCCTGACACAGACTCACTTAAACACAAAGGACATATGACTTCATTTTGGGTTCCAAAATCACTGCAGATGGTGACTTCTAAAAGATTCCAATGCGAAGGCCAAATCCAGAGCCACTAACAAAACTAGTAGTGGGTGTGGCCAAGCATTGGTATGTTTAAGTCTTCCCAGTGATTTCAACATGCTGCCAAGGTTGAGAATCACTGTTCAAAGGAGTAACCACAAAGGTGGTAACAGGAGCCAAGGTTGAAAAGCACTGACCATTGATCAAGCCATCATCTTTCTCAACTGTAATATTATAATAGTTACACAACTATCCAGTTACACAGCTTAAATTTTTTCTCTAACTCTAAAGTCTACTCTCCATACTGCAGTCAGACTGATGGTTTTGATTTTTTTTTTTCTTAAGTAGATGGTAGTTCAATGGCTTCCCATCACAGAGAAAATTCTTTCTCTTGAACATGGCCTACAGGCCTCATACGATCTGGTCTTGTTGACCATTTGCCAGTTTCTCTCTATCCTTCAGCACTGTCATATTCCTGTTTTCTTGAACACACCAATCATGTTCTAGTCTCAGGGACTTATGTATTTTCCAGATATCCACATGCATAAGTCTCTTCTCATTTCTTTTGAAAGGCTTTTTCTTCAGAGAGGCCCTCCCTGAATAGCCTAAATATCTCCTTCCAGACTTTCACTACCTTCTTTACTCTGTTCTACTTTTCCTCTCAGAAATAACCATTACCTGACATTATTTTACACCTTCACCAATACAAGTTCCATCAGGATAGTGACTTCTTTGCACTCATTTTTATAGTCCCTGTGCCTGGACAGTATCCAGTACAAAACAGGCCCTCAAGAGTCAACCAATATGATTACACAGGAGGCTTATAAGCCCTCTTCATCCTACAAAGGTACAGCTACACACACAGAGCAACTCCTTCTGAAAACTGCAGGAAAAGCATTTGACAAAACTCAGCATCCTTTAATAATAAAAACTCTCACAAACTGTGTATAAAGATATGTCCTTCAACGTAATAAAGGCCACATACGAGAAGCCTACAGCTGACATAATACACAATAATGAGAAAGCTGAGAGCATTTCCTATAAGATTCAGTTCAGTTCAGTCGCTCAGCTGTGTCCAACTCTGCGATCCCATGAACTGCAGCACTCCAGGCCTTCCTGTCCATCACCAACTCCCAGAGTCCACCCATAACCCATGTCCATTCTGTCAGTGATGCCATCCAGCATCTTATCCTCTGTCGTCCCCTTCTCCTCCTGCTCCCAATCCCTCCCAGCATCAGGGTCTTTTCCAATGAGTCAACTCTTCGCATGAGGTGGCCAAAATATTGGAGTTTCAGCTTCAACATCAGTCCTTCCAGTGAACACCCAGGACTCATTTAGGATGGACTGGTTGGATCTCCTTGCAGTCCAAGGGACTCTCAAGAGTCTTCTCCAACACCACAGTTCAAAAGCATCAAATCTTCGGCACTCAGCTTTCTTCACAGTCCAACTCTCACATCCATAGGTGACCACTGGAAAAACTATAGCCTTGACTAGACGGACCTTTGTTGGCAAAGTAATGTCTCTGTTTTTGAACCTATGCTAGGTTGGTCATAACTTTTTCCAAGGAGTAAGCATCTTTTAATTTCAAGGCTGCAGTCACCATCTGCAGTGATTTTGGAGCCCCCCAAAAATAAAGTCTGACACTGTTTCTACTGTTTCCCCATCTATTTCCCATGAAGTGATGAGACCAGTTGCCATGATCTTAGTTTTCTGAAGGTTGAGTTTTAAGCCAACTTTTTCACTCTCCTCTTTCACCTTCATCAAGAGGCTTTTTAGTTCTTCTTCACTTTCTGCTATAAGGGTTGTGTCATCTGCATATCTGAGGTTATTGATATTTCTCCCAGCAATCTTGATTCCAGCTTGTGCTTCATCCAGTCAGCATGTCACATGATGTATTCTGCGTATAAGTTAAATAAGAAGGGTAACAATATATAGCCTTGACGTTCTCCTTTCCTGATTTGGAACCAGTCTGTTGTTCCATGTCCAGTTCTAACTGTTGCTTCCTGACCTGCATACAGGTTTCTCAGGAGGCAGATCAAGTGGTCTGGTATTCCCATCTCTTTCAGAATTTTCCACAGTTTATTGTGATCCACACAGTCAAAGGTTTGGGCATAGTCAATAAAGCAGAAATAGATGTTTTTCTGGAACTCTCTTGCTTTTTCGATGATCCAGCGGATGTTGGCAATTTGGTCTCTGGTTCCTCTGCCTTTTCTAAAACCAGCTTGAATATCTGGAAATTCACTGTTCACATATTGCTGAAGCCTGGCTTGGAGAATTTTGAGCATTACTTTACTAGCTGTGAGATGAGTGCAATTGTGTGGTAGTTTGAGCATTCTTTGGCATTGCCTTTCTTTGGGATTGGAATGAAAACTGACCTTTTCCAGTCCTGTGGCCACTGCTGAGTTTTCCAAATTTGCTGGTATATTGAGTGTAGCACTTTCAGAGCATCATCTTTCAGGATTTGAAAGAGATCAACTGGAATTCCATCACTTCCACTAGCTTTGTTCGTAGTGATGCTCTCTAAGCCCCACTTGACTTCACATGCCAGGATGTCTGGCTCTAGGTGAGTGACCACACCATCATGATTATCTGGGTCATGAAGCTATTTTTTGTACAGTTCTTCTGTGTATTCTTGCCACCTCTTCTTAATATCTTCTGCTTCTGTTAGTCCATACCCTTTCTGTCCTTTATTGAGCCCACCTTTGCATGAAATGTTCCCTTGGTATCTCTGATTTTCTTGAATAGATCTCTAGTCTTTCCCATTCTGTTGTTTTCCTCTATTTCTTTGCATTGATCACTGAGGAAGGCTTTCTTATCTCTCCTTGCTATTCTTTGGAACTCTGCATTCAGATGATTATATCTTTCCTTTTGTCCTTTGTTTTTCGCTTCTCTTCTTTTAGGAAATTGCAAATCAAAACCACAATGGGATATCACCTTATACCTGTCAAAATGGCTGTTATCAAAAAAGACAATAAATAACAAGCATTGGTGAGGATGTAGAGAAGAACGCTAGTACCCAGTTAATTGGGGATGGTATGGGGAGGGAGGAGGGAGGAGAGTTCAGGATGGGGAACACGTGTATACCTGTGGCGGATTCATGTCGATATATGGCAAAACCAATACAATAATGTAAAAGTTAAAAAATAAAATACAAAAAAAAAAAACGAGCAAAAAGGAAAAAAATAAAAAAGAAGAAATGTGAATTTGTAAAATCATTATGGAAATCAGTATGCAGGTTCCTCAAAAAAGTAAAAGTAGAATGATGGGATGATCCAGAAATTCCAATTCTTTCTCTAAAGGAAACAAAAACACCAATTAAAAAAGATATATGCACCTCAATATTAATAGCAGTATTACTTACATCAGCCAAGATAAGGAAACAATCCTGCTGTTCATCAATAGATAAATGGATTAAGAGGATGTGGTACATTTATACAATGGAAATTAGCCATAAGAAAGAATGCAATCTTGCCATTTGCCTCAGCATGGATAAACCTGAAAGGTTTTATGCACAGTGAAATTAGTCAGATAGAGAAAGACAACTAGTGTTTGTTTTTACCTATGTGTGGAATCTAAAAAACAAAACAAACAAATAAAGCAGAAATAAACTCACAGATACAGAGAATAAACTAGTAGTTATGGGGACCTGGGGCAGGGGAGGCAAAACAAATGATAACTCTGTAGGGTGTGTAATCTAAAAACATTTTGAATCACTGTGTTGTACACCTGAAACTAATATAATATTGTAAGTCAACTAAACTTAAGAACAGAATATAAAAAGAAGAAAAAAGTATCATCTAAATCACACATGGGGGAGATTCACAGTATTGATTCATCCCTAGGCAAAATTCTGCTCCAGATATCACCCTGTCCAAGCAGACAAGTTATGAACAGACAGAGGAATCAAAAAGAAGAAAGGGGTGATGTGTCCAAAGCAAGTCCAAAACCCAACAAGGCAAATTCCATCAGATTTCAAGGCTTGAGAATAATCCTCTCTGGTTCAGTGCTTTGCTCTCTAAGCCCACTGAGAGGCAGAATCAAACCCATGGCTCTTGGGACAGCTCCACCCCTACAGCTCTCAGCAAGGGCTCTATCCATGAGGCACTGGGTAGAACATGCTGATCTGCCAAAACTAAAGATGAAACAAGAGGAATGAGCCTGGACTGTTAGATATATGGCAGGAATGGCAGCCCTGATGACCTCTGAAACATCTTCAGAGTCATTCTTCCCTTTTCTTGAAAGATAAGGCATGCATGCAGCAGAATAGCTCCATCATTCTGTCATGTAGAATCTGAGAGCCCTTGATACTTCATTTTGTCCCGTCTTTGTCCCCTTTCAGTTCACCCTGGCAGGGTTTCTACTTGAATAATCCCATAATCTCTTTATCAAATGACAGCCCAGCCATACCCTTGGTGTTCACTTTGGAACACAGGGGATTTTCTTTCTCTCTCTTTTTTTTTTTTTGCAATATGGAAAACCTGAGGATTTTCCAAATCTTTAAATTCTGGTTCCTTTTTACTTAATTCCTTCTTCAATTTCTCTCTTTCCTCTCACATTTTATTGTAAACAGACAGACAGACCGGGACCATTCCTTCAACATTTTGGTCTGAAACATCCTTACTGAAATATCCAATTTCACAGTTCACAAGCTCCACCTTCCAGAATATCATGGAACACAGTTCAACCAAGTTGTTCATCACTTTGTACTGACGATTTCTTTCCTCCAGTTTTCTATAAATCTGTTCTGCATTTCTGTCAGAGACTTCATCAGAATGGCCTATAAGAGCTATATTTCTACCAACATTCAGTTCTCAGCAATCTAGGGTCTTTCTAATATGCACCTCAGATTTCCACTATCCTCTACCCATTAACCAGTTCCAAAGCTACTTTCACATTTTTAGGCATTTGTTACAACAGCACCTCATTTCACAGTACAAAAATCTATATTAGCTCTGGGGTGGCGCTAGTGGTAAAGAATCCACCTGCAATGCAGGAGATATGAGACTTGGGTTCGTTTCATGAATTAGGTAGATCCCCTGAAGCAGGAAATGGCAACCTGCTACAGTATTCTTGCCTGAAGAATCTCATGGACAGAGGAGCCTGGTGGGCTACAGTCCATGGTGTTGCAAAGAGTCAAACATGACTGAAGCAACTTAATAGTACATATACCATAGATATATACCATAGGCTAGGTGGCTTAAACAATAGAAATTTATTTTCTCACAGCTCTAGAGGCTCCAAGTCCAAGGGCAAGGTACCAGGCAATTCAGCTTCTGGTGAGAGTTTTCTTCCTGGCTTGCAGATGGCTGCCTTTTCTCCATGTGTTCACATAAGCTTTCCAAAGTGGGCACAGAGAGAAAGGCACCAGTCTTGCTGGATTTGAGTTATGACTTCATTAAACTGTTATAATCTCCTCACAGGTGATTTCAATGCAGTCCCACTAGAGGAACATAAAAATGTTGAGAGGACACAATTCAGTTCATAGCAGAACTGAATATCAGACACAGAAATCTGCTCTAAGTACTGCTTTTTTACTTTTAAAGTTTTATTTGCAAAGCACTTTATGTTTACAAATCTTTTTGCTGGGCTTTATCATACTTTATTCAATGTATACAAAGATTTGGACCATATGGAAAAAAAAAGAGAAAACTGTCCAGAAAACCACGACAAAGAAATCTCTCCCCATCCCATTCCCCACATGAACTTAGCTTGTGAATATAACCATGAATAGGACAAGACTATTTATCTAACAGATTATTGTCTGTCCCATGCAACTGTTTCATTATGGTGTCTCAAAGAAAAGCCTAATACATTGCAACAAGAACATTCTTCACTGACAGTGAGGTAAAGGTTAGCTCTGCAGTCTCTCTATTAATAACTGTGCTACTGTTGATGGTAGATGCATGTCTAAGAGATATCTAAACTTCTCTTCATCAGCATAAAACTTGGCTAGGTCTTTTTGATAAGAGATTTGTCACTCCATGGCTTTATCAGACAGATCATTATAAAGGTTTTCAAATTGGGATTTTCTTTTTCTGAACTATTTTAGGACATATAGCCAGCTGGAATCTATTGATGGCTTCTATGGCTGAGCGCTGAAGAATTGATGCTTTTGAACTGTGGTGTTGGAGAAGACTCTTGAGAGTCCCTTGGACTGCAAGGAGATCCAACCAGTCCATTCTGAAGGAGATCAGCCCTGGGATTTCTTTGGAAGGGATGATGCTAAAGCTGAAACTCCAGTACTTTGGCCACCTCATGTGAAGAGTTGACTTATTGGAAAAGACTCTGATGCTGGGAGGGATTGGGGGCAGGAGGAGAAGGGGACGACAGAGGATGAGATGGCTAGATGGCATCACTAACTCGATGGACGTTAGTCTGAGTGAACTCCGGGAGTTGGTGATGGATAGGGAGGCCTGGCGTGCTGCAATTCATGGGGTTGCAAAGAGTCGGACACGACTGAGCTACTGAGCTGATCTGATCTGATATATGTAAGTTAGGGAGGGAGAAAAGGGAGGCTTGAAAGAGAAGGATAAAAAATCA
>NW_011495026.1:4856214-4858778 GCF_000754665.1 Bison bison bison | reverse complement strand
CGACTCTGTGCGACCCCATAGACGGCAGCCCACCAGGCTTCCCTGTCCCTGGGATTCTCCAGGCAAGAACATGGAGTGGGTTGCCATTTCCTTCTCCAACGCATGAAAGTGAAAAGTGAAAGTGAAGTCAGTCAGTAGTGTCCGACTCTTAGAGACCCCATGGACTGCAGCCCACCAGGCTCCTCCGTCCATGGGATTTTCCAGGCAGGAGTACTGGAGTGGGGTGCCATTGCCTTCTCCACATTTGAAAACTACCACTACACATTAAACAATACCTGTATCAACATACACATCAGATAAAATTAGTATCATAGAGTTTTGAAATACATTTGTTAAGGAAGACTCAAAAAATATTTTGACTTCAATTATTACTCTCCCTCAAAAGGAAACTGGTTGTGTCATTTTTCCCTGTGTTTGTTTTACCACTTCAATCATTTTCTAATGCCATAGCAATGTAACAGAATCAGATAAGGCTCACTGAAACCTCCATATCAGATCAGCTGGAAAGATGAGAGATCATGGAGAGTCGGACCCGAGTTTTGTAAAGTAGGCTATGTGGCTGACTTCAAGGAAGATAATCAGAAGTCCAAATAAAAGTGACCAGTGTGTTATTCTAGCACACTGTGCTCAATCCAGGCCAGCAACTTTATACATCAGGGTCTGGTGTAGCAACTGGGCTGTGAAAACAAGAATTTCTAAGCAGTGGCAATACTGTGAGTCAGGTGACTGTGTGGTGGGGTTTTAACCCTAGGTGAATATTTTCATTTCTAACAAGACTTCAACTATTTTTGGGAGTCATGGGGAATTGGAAAGTGAGGTTCAGGCTAAGGACTCTCAAGATAAGGTTTCAGAATCTGATAATTAAGTTCTAAAAATTAAGATCCTTATCTTATTTGTTAAAGATTTCCTAACTGGCCCAGCTCACAGTGAGGTCACTTTTAAAAATGTATTCCTTAACATTACTCAATAAATACACAGTGCTTTGCAGCTTTCAAAGAACTTACACGTACATGAAGTATTCTTCACAGCATACCTGAAAGGGGAGTGTCACAGATAAACTCATATCCACTTTATCAAAGTGGAGAGCAAGAACTGTGGAACAGCAGGGCCAGGACCCACGTGAGTCTTGCTAGTGCTTTCCCAGCATGCTGTACCATGATGTCTTTAAAGAGCAGGTAATGAAAAGCTCCTCATTTCTGATCTTTTCCATATGTACATAACAGTATGTAGATGGAAGCAACCCACTGTCTTGGCTGTATACTGGCCCTTGTCATCACCCAGTTCCTCCTCTAAAACCTTAAACATCAGTATTCTACCCAAGAGAAAATCTCCCATCTTGTTTCCCTCCCACTGCTACTGCTGCTGCTGCTAAGTCGCTTTAGTGTCTGACTCTTTGAGACCCTATGACTGTAGCCTGCCGGGCTCCTCTGTCCATGGGATTTCCCAGGCAAGAATACTGGAGAGGGTTGCCATGCCCTCCTCCAGCGGATCTTTCAGACCAGGGACCCAAGTGGCATCTCTTACATCTCCTGCATTGGCAGGCAGGTTCTTACCTGGGAAGCTCTTCATTCCCACTCAGTTTGGTTCAGTCGTTCAGTCGTGTCAGACTCTTTGCAACCCCATGAATCGCAGCACACCAGGCCTTCTGTCCATCACCAACTCCCAGAGTTCACTCAAACTCAGGTCCAACGAGTAGGTGATGCCATCCAGCCATCTCATCCTCTGTCATCCCCTTCTCCTCCTGCCCCCAATCCCTCCCAGCATCAGAGTCTTTTCCAATGAGTCAACTCTTCACATGAGGTGGCCAAAGTATTGGAGTTTCAGCTTTAGCATATGCCAGCAAATTTGGAAAACTCAGCAGTGGCCGCAGGACTGGAAAATGTCAGTTTTCATTCCAATCCCAAAGAAAGCCAATGCCAAAGAATGCTCAAACTACCACACAATTGCACTCATCTCACAGCTAGTAAATTAATGCTCAATATTCTCCAAGCCAGGCTTCAGCAATATGTGAACTGTGAACTTCCAGATGTCCAAGCTGATTTTAGAAAAGGCAGAGGAACCAGAGACCAAATTGCCAACATCTGCTGGTTCACCAAAAAAGCAAGAGAGTTCCAGAAAAACATCTATTTCTGCTTTATTGACTATGCCAAAGCCTTTGACTGTGTGGATCACAATAAACTGTGGAAAATTCTGAAAGAGATGGGAATACCAGACCACCTGATCTGCCTCTTGAGAAACCTGTATGCAGGTCAGGAAGCAACAGTTAGAACTGGACATGGAACAACAGACTGGTTCCAAATAGGAAAAGGAGTACGTCAAGGCTGTATACTGTCACCCTGTTTATTTAACTTATATGCAGAGTACATCATGAGAAACTCTGGACTGGAAGAAGCACAAGCTGGAATCAAGATTGCCAGGAAAAATATCAATAACCTCAGATATGCAGATGACACCACCCTTATGGCAGAAAGTGAAGAAGAACTAAAAAGTCTCTTGATGAAGGTGAAAGTGGAGAGTGAAAAAGTTGACTTAAAACTCAACATTCAGAAAGCAAAGATCATGGC
>NW_011495026.1:4855778-4856114 GCF_000754665.1 Bison bison bison | reverse complement strand
AAAAATCAAGGTCTGAACCTCCACATGTGTTTCACCAAATACAATGGTTTTCTTCTGAAGTACCATTTGCAAATGAATGTAAAATTGCCCATCAGACAGAATAGGTCAAAGAAAGCAATCTCATTGTTCTTATTTTCAATATCATCCATATTACTTTTTTAATTTCACCCTAACTTTGTTCTCATAACAAGGTATTTTCCAATTTTTTTGGAAAAGACACCTTAAGATAATTAATGTTTAGATATTCCACCCATTTGAAAACTGCTGCTGCTGCTAAGTCACTTCAGTCGTGTCCGACTCTGTGCGACCCCATAGACGGCAGCCCACCAGGCTTCC
>NW_011495026.1:4840757-4855246 GCF_000754665.1 Bison bison bison | reverse complement strand
ATGGATGTGAGAGTTGGACTGTGAAGAAGGTTGAGCACTGAAGAATTGATGCTTTTGAACTGTGGTGTTGGAGAAGACTCTTGAGAGTCCCTTGGACTGCAAGGAGATCCAACCAGTCCATTCTGAAGGAGATCAGCCCTGGAATTTCTTTGAAAGAAATGATGCTAAAGCTGAAACTCCAATACTTTGGCCACCTCATGTGAAGAGTTGACTCATTGGAAAAGACTCTGATGCTGGGAGGGATTGGGGGCAGGAGGAGAAGGGGACGACCGAGGATGAGATGGCTGGATGGCATCACTGACTCGATGGACGTGAGTCTGAGTGAACTCCGGGAGTTGGTGATAGACAGGGAGGCCTGGCGTGCTGTGATTTGTGGGGTCGCAAAGAGTTGGACATGACTGAGCGACTGAACTGAACTTCCAAAGAACACCCAGGACCTACCTAAATTCACTGTAATCTCAGTCCCTTGATTCCTCCCTTTTGCCCTTCCTATTTGGCTCTCTCCAAATCGTCCAGCTTTTATTATTAACATCCTCACTTTTTCCCATCTCTGTCCTCCTGCCCCATTCACCCAACAAGGCCTCTGTGATAGATCAATCCAACTTTCTACTCTAGGCCAAGTTTTAGAGACCCTGAGCTGGACTTAATAAATGTTTGTCTTTTTCTTTGGAAAGGTCACTTCTCCATTTCTGTTAATACATAAGTGTTTTAAACCTTCACTACCATCCCAATGCCCATCTACCCAGCTCATTTTCTCAGTTTTCTACTTCATCAAGGTTTTCCAATGCAAATTCCCTTCTCCCAAGCTTTAACTGTCTTTATAGCATCATTTGTTCATCCTTGCCGTCTCTCCTTACTTTGTCTTGAATCTTATTCCATACCATATTTTCTTAGTTAGTCCTCCTTAATACAGTCCCCTTCATTTATACAATCTTTTAGTGATAACCACTTCCCTAAATTGGGGGGAGAAAAAAAAGGAACTTCTCTGGTGGTGCAGTGGTTAAGACTCTGTGCTCCCAATGGCAGGGGACTCGGATTCAACCCCTGGTCAGGGAACTAGATCCCACATGCCACAATTCAGAGTTCACACACCTCAACTAAAGATCCTGCACACTGCTCGAAGACTGAAGACTCTGTGTGCACAACTAAGACCCAGAATAGGTAGATAGGTAGATAGACAGATGATAGATGGACAGATAGAAGAAAAAAAGAAGAGCAGTTTCTCCCAATTTAAAAAGAACTCAATATTTCGTCTAAAAAAGCTTCACAAAACAGTTCTTGAAAGAGAACGTTATACCTTCCACCTTCAGTTCATCTCTTTTCATCCTACAAAGTCCATCCACTTAAAACAAATTTCTATACTGACTATAATGCAATAGTCAAAGAAGTATATTGCTCCCATTCAAAAACCTTTTCTGCCTTTCTTTGTCAAGAACCATTGTTAATGTGAAACATGCCACTTTATTTAAAGTTTTGCTATATATATGATCCTTTGGTGGGGAGGGGCTTTGAAAAAATATTATTTCCATACTTAATTTGGTCATTTTTAAACATATTTTCCATTATTTCAATTATACATGAAGTTATTATATTTTCAAAGAACAGTCAATGAAAAAGAAACATATGGACTAATCAGGCATTTTTCCTGAAGACAGTTTGCATTCTATTAAAATTTCACAGAAATACAATATCTTTCATATCCAGAGAATCTTTGTCATGGTTTACTTTTTAACAAAGAAAGTCAGCAATGGGATATACAGGTGTTTTGGGGTTTTTTCTTTATAATGCACATGAGCATTTTTACTTAAAAGCCTAAAATATCAACCCTTCATTTAAACTTTCTGTAATCCTTCCACTCGAGGCTTCAATGCAGTGATTTTACAATACATAACTGTGAAGCAGTTTCAATGTTCAGATTTTTCTCTTCTTTGTCATGAGTGCCTATGTCTCCTATCTGCCTGGAGTCTGAGTTCATTTAGACATGGTCTAGCTTCTATCAGCTCTCCCTGCCCAGGAGAAGGCAATGGCAACCCACTCCAGTACTCTTGCCTGGAAAATCCAATGGGTGGAAGAGCCTGGTAGGCTGCAGTCCATGGGGTCGCAAAGAGTTGGACACGACTGAGCGACTTCACTTTCACTTTCATGCATTGGAGAAGGAAATGGCAACCCGCTCCAGTGTTCTTGCCTGGAGAATCCCAGGGACGGGCGAGCCTGGTGGGCTGCCGTCTATGGGGTCGCACAGAATCGGACACCACTGAAGCTACTTAACAGCAGCAGCAGCAGCTTCTATCAGGCTGTAGGCCAAAGACCTGAGATAATTACATGACTGTTTGGGAAAGCTTTTATAGTTCTTCATCTAGTTTAAGGCAGACAGTATGTCAGAAGGTTCCATGGGGATATTACTGGTGAGTTCGAGCATAGATAAATTATGCAGGAATGGGGCATTTACATTTAATTATGGAGCAGTTGTTCAAGTGGGGAAAATGTTTACTTGAATGTACATAGATTATGCAGTACTGCCCTTATTCTTAAATGCAAAACATGGTTTTCTGTCTCTATGGTATTTTGGAATTTCACCCTGTGTTGAGGCAAAAACAATGTTTAACTGCTTTTATACATGCGCAGGAAAGGCTTTCAGGCGCCAGCTGTTTCCCAATAGGGAATCCCTTCACTGTAAATTGCATCACTTACTCTCACTGTGGTGATGGCTCAGTAGCAAAACCAAACCAAACCAGCCATGATATGGGCTGTTAACAAAAGAAGGTGCAGAACCCAAGTGCAGCTAACTCTGAAAAAGTAAGCCGCTGTTCAAATTAACCACGATACTTTATAAGATCTACTTCTAGTTTTCAACTCACTAGAATACACACAATACATGTTTCTAAATGAAAAGATTCTGAGGAGAGAGGGTAGATTTTTTTTTTTTTAACAGTCAAGGACCATAAAGGAGCTCATTTGCTTCTCTCTTACTAATGGACACACAGTTTACACTATATTATTCTGAGGCTAATTATTCAGTCATGGACTGTTTTAGCCGCTGTCTCGTTTTTCCCTCTGGCTCCTGGCCTTTTGGACAATACATTGCTCATTAGCAACCCCACCCAAGGCTGGGCAGAAGTAAAATCTGCTGAAACACTAACTAATCTATCCCACTTCTTGTTAGTCATTCTCATAGAACAGGATACAGAAACTGTTTATTAAACTGAGGTTTTAGATTTATGAGTAGATATCAATTATCCATATATCTTCAGCTCTCAATCAGACAATTAGGTCACAAAACTCTATTTCTTTGTAGGTTTATCTCTGCTTTCTCTAGACCCTCAGACTATAATACAGCATGTGCATGCATGCAAAGTCACTTCAGTAGTGTCTGACTCTTTGCAACCCTATGGACTGTAGCCTGCCAGGCTCTTCTGTCTATGGGATTCTCCAGGCAAGAATACTGGAGTGTGTTGCTCTGCCCTCCTCCAGGGCATCTTTTCAATCCAGAGATCAAACCCACATCTCTACGTCTTCTGCATTGGCAGGTAGGTTCTTTACCACTAGGACCACCTGGAAAGCCCATAATATAGTACTATATCCTAAATGTCAGACTTGTGATCATCAAGTCTGAAAACTTCCTTAAAGCTATTTCAAAGGTGGCGGTCATCTCTCTCAGCAATTAAAGCAGCAACAAAATACAAGACATCTGCCCATGCCCTTGCCCTGCGGGTAATAAAACTAAATCCTCAGTTCTGCACTCAAGGTAGACTCCATGTGCCATTTAGTTTCTTTACACAAAACACATTAAGCAATACTGTCGGAGAAAAAGAATACAAAATTTAAGCCTGTCAAGTCTTTAGAATTTAATAGGCTTCAGCCACTCTGAATTGGATGTGGATATTTTGAGACTATTAAGTTGGATTATTTTTCTTCTTTGTTATATGTTAGCTTTATTAGGTTTTAATTTTAATTTTAAACATGAGGAATACAAAGTAAGTGAAATGAAACTGAAATCTTATCTGTGGACCTGTCTGAAGTTTTATACACACATATATTAGACCATTATGTTTCATCATGATGTTTTAATTAAGGAAAATAAAAGAGATTTGAGAGGAATCTAGAGAGTGGTGAATAAAGAGAGCAAAAGTTCAACTGAAAAAAATATCAAATTGAAAGAAAAGATGTTTATATGAACATGAAAGGCATGGCTCTCCAAATTTACTATATTGCTAAAAGTCAATGATAATGAGCTGACATTATTTAGGTTAGCATGAGTCAGATTCAGATGAAACCTCCACTGTCATCCCAGATAACACTAAGATGAAAGAAAAAAGATTAAAACAAAGAGCGAAATAATTCCTTGTTCATTCATTCAATAATCAATTTAAAATCTAAACATATGAAAGCTCTCCTCTGCTTGCAAAGAGCTCTAGAGGAAGAGTAATGAAGTAAAATATGGTTAATATTGAAATGCAAACTGTACACCAACAATCCTTGAGCTAGAAGGTGACTACTAGCAGTTACCAAAATACTTAACTTTCCCACGAGACTTCAATTATTCCTTCCAAGAGTAATGGTGGTAAATTTTATGCAAGAAAAAAAATCCACTTTTTATCTGTTTTATAACCATTTTAACTTAATCACTGAAAATATCAGTATCATTAGAAAACAATATTTGCTTCAATGACAGTTTAAAGAATGCAAACTAAGACAGCCATCTCTTTGTGATGAATACTCATGGATGAGGGTGGCATAGCCCTGACTGTTTCTGCTCACCCAGCTTTGGCTTCAGGACTGAGACTGGTGCTATATTACTATCCAACAGACAGACTACATGCATACTCAGGATACTAGCAAGGTAAGGCCACACAAAAATGTTCCTCTTTAAGAAAATTGTCCATAAAAATTTTTTAAAAAAACACAGTTTCACTTCCAGCAATAATTTTATGTTTTATGATTTACTGCTGTTTTAATTTTTAAATAACAAGGACAGGATGTACAAATCTTTCTGGAAATTTTCAGTGCTAAGGTTTAAAAATACTTGAATCTGAGCCACCCCTGATGACATACTCAACTTACTCATTGAAGGTACTAGGAAGTCAGATTCTGCTCTACTGGGCTTCTGAGCATTTTCCTACTTGACAATTTTAACACCAACTTTCAGTCAAGTCTTCAGCCAAACTTCAAATATACTTGCTCTGATCACCATGACTGGTTCCTCCCAGCCTGTTCCTGAGTGCCCAAACCCACCCAGACTCTGGTCGTCCAACATGCATGCCATCTCTCTTCTTCCAGAGCCCTGTCCCATTCTCTGATCGTATTCATTTCTCAAAACAGTAAATTTCTGTCTCCCTTTGTCCTTTAGTGAGGGAGACTGATTACCAAAAAGAGAGACAGAAAATACATATAATTTCCAGAGAAATATTCAGTCAAAAGATTGATCACATCACTCCACTTCCCCCTGGCTCCCAGTTTAGAAATCACCTCTAGAAGGAAACTACACATAGTACCAATACTAATAACTTTAGTTAGATATGCAATGTATTGATAAATATCTATATTTGATTATAGATAATTTAAGAAATAAATAAATGACATAATTATTAAGTATGTCCTATCTACCAGGTGCTGTACACTAAGTGGCTTAACAGGGACTACATCATCTAATACTGATGTTAACCATCGCTGTAGATAGGATTTTTACCCCCATTTTAGTGAAGAAACTGAAGCTTAAGAGATCGGAATGTGGATCATTCTAATGGGAATATTTGCTCTTAATCACCATGCTATTCCATAAGTTAAACAAATATTTGTTGAATGAGGTAAAGTATGAAAGAAACAAGATAGAGAAAATGAGAAGGAAAACAACGGAGGGATTCTCTAGAGTAGCTTGAATCGATTCCATTCTTCCCTTTGGAAAACTCTCTTACAGCTTCCAAAAGGAGAACTGCTATATTCTCCCCTCTTGCCACCTCTACCCCAAGTACTACTTATAAACCTAGGCCTAGAGTCAAGTTCATATGCTGCAAAACATGAACATATTTCACACTCATAACAAATTCCAGTTGAATAAGTAAAAATCAGACTGACTCTGTGAAACAGACCTAAAGCCATCACTGCCTTACTTACTCCACCAATTTCTTTGCTCTCTCTCATCCTGGAGACAACACACCTTCAGGCTTTAACCTCTGAGCTCAAAGTCCCTGTTCTCAGACTAAACATACTGATTGCCAACCAAAACAAACATCTTTACTGACAACCAAGTTCTGCCTGGATAATTTTCACTTTAAAAAGAAAAAGAAAAAGAAGAAAGAAAAAAACTACAAAGTATGCTCTGTCCCCCAAAGGAATTCTTTCCTACTCTGCTATTTCTTCGTGTTGAGGAGAGAATCTGATGATATGTGAAAAGAGCTGATTGTGTCCTGACTCAAGCATTTCACAGGGATATTTGCAAGGCTAAATTTAGGAAGAAGAAAAATCTTGAAATTAGAATCAAAGTCAAAAGTTAAAATCCTGCTTCAACTCTACACTGATCAGTCTTTAAAAAAAAAAAAAAAACAGCTAGAGAACAAACATGCTGTCTCACTAGTCACGCGGATCTGAATTACTAACAGATACATCATTCCAGGCTTGATCTCATTTCTTGCCTGGCTTTGCTTTTAACTCTGTACATCCATGCTGAGGATTCAAGCTGTTTCCCCAGCTCAAAACAAGTCCTTTTCAGAGCCAGGTCTCCCGCCTTCCTGCTGCCTGTGTTAATGAGGAGCATGAGTTTCAAATCAAACTTCAAAAGAACAATTTTCTTGGAATATTATCCTGTAATAGACTTCAAATACAACCTTCCTTAGGGGTTTAATATCTCTATATAAAGTAATTAATCCAGTGAGCGAAAAATCTAGAGTCCTGGAAAAAGGAGGCAAAGAGCCTAAGTTTGGGGTAGACTTGGTATTCCCCCTCCCCCCGCAACCCCATACTGGAAGGTGGGGAAGAGAGTATGAATCCCGGTGACGATAATACACATATGGGTCTGATTCCCAAGGCAGAAGTTTAATCTCACTCACCTTTGGAAAGCTAAGCTAGAGTCTTTATACTTAGATTCCCTGATATATGAGGACACGGCTCTGTTCAATATGATCCCATACAGTTTATGCAACATGAACCTCATGTAAATACTCCAAAACCACAACTGATTGAAATTCGCAGGAAAGGAGATGTTCGAGGTCATTGGATTTTCTGGTCAACTCATAATTGAATAGAAAAACCCTTCTTATTTCAACCCTCAGGATCAAAAATGTTTATAAATGCATTAGTCTGTTTTCCTGACTTGTTAAATACAGCATGGAGAATATACTTCTATCTCTATTTGATGATTCAGATAGCTATGGTTCCTCAGGTTGCACCTTTGGGAATCGGTTACTTTAGTGCTGTATCTATGAAGTCAGAGGTTAAAAAACAGAAGCAGAGCTGCACTGACATTTAGGTTATAGTTATAAAGGTTGAGTATAAAGCCAGCATTGATAGGCACTTAATGTCCTTTTACCTATTTCTTTGAAAAATTACACAGTTAAAAATTTCTGATTGATGGGTGAGTCTGATTAAGAATCTGCATGTTATACTCACTTATATACCTTTATCTGAGGGTGGGGGGAAACCTTCCATCTTGATCTGAGAAAAAGTCCATTTCTGACTGGCTGCATGGTTCACACAGATATCATAAAACCTATTAAAAAATAAAGGGACACAATAGAAATTCAATTGAAAGCAACCTAAACTTACATCCCAGGCCCCAAGTTGCTGCTGTAACTGTCAGGGTGGTTGTTGCTACTCTACAGAGGGAGTACCGTTTAAACTCAAAAGTCATCAAAGTTAATTCTGCTTCCGTTCAAGAGGGAAAGACCTTTCAGCAATCTCAGGAGAAGGTTTTTTTGTACTCAAATCCTCCTGAGCTATAAAGCCCTAAAGTAATGAAAGATAAATCAGGCCAGTCACGCGCATGAAGATCAAGAATAAGCAGCAAAACGAACCACAGCAATGGTAACTTCAAGTGCCAGCAGGCACAGAAAGTTCTTACGCCAGCCGTTTCTTATGCCCCTATTCTCCAAAGGTTGTGTTTTTCCTGGCAAGAGAGGTGGAGGGGAGGTGCATTTCCTAGCTTGTCAATGGCCGTATGCTTTCTGAGTAAGAAGAGCGCGAGTGAAAACACAGGCTCCCTCTCCTTTCCGTCAGCTCTCTACTTGCCAGCAAGCCAGTGTTTACGACTTTTTTGTTGTCTGCCTAACAAATGTGTCCAAATCAGCAATTCTAACTTGACATACTCCTCACTAATGGTTATCCAGAGTTCTGTTCCAAGTAGAAGGGCTAGGAGGAAAGGAGAGGGCATGGAAAATAGCAGCTGAAGGAAGGGAAAACAGAAAGGGCAGCAGGAAAAGAAAAATCTGTACAAACGACTGATTCATGTCAACAACACTAAACCTGTGCTAATTTCTCTGCCTTTCTTATCCAATTTTAGTAAAGCTTTGCGAAGTACAAGACTGAAAGGAAATTGTGTTTCCATTTGAGTCTGCTCATAAAAATCTTTAAGTAATACCTGTCTTATTTGTCTGTAGGATAGACCAATGCAACTAACATTCTTCCACTTAAGACTAAGATGAACTGTAGGCAAATTTCATTTTCAACCTAAGGTTCTAATCTGTGTTAACATGGGCCCACCAAGACCTAAACTTTCATCAGGTCCACAAACTGACCCTTTTGTCTAAAATTTGAAAGTCTTTTTGATTTCCAGATCTCATCCAAGTAGTCAACTACTTAGGACGTTATTGACAGAACCTTGGAAAGACTGGGAACAAGGAGATGCAGCCAGGAAAGGAATGCAGAGTTTCAGACATGCAGTATATATTAATAGTGATACTTAAACCACTAAGATTTCCATTCCATTGATACTAATTCATTTCACATTGCTTCATCATGCTGCTAATCAAAGCCAGCAAACATACACCAAGAAAAGCCAAAGGGGAAAATGACCTCCCTTTACACATGTGTGTTGTCAAGAGGGTGGTAAATATTCAGGATGAATAAACATATAGCTGCTGATGCTTTAATTCCATGATTAGAAAAAATATATATATTAAAATGCCAGACACAAATTTATAGATTATTTGTTAAATGGTGTCCTGAAATCAATTTCAGATAACAGTAGTCAGATCCCTGAGTTCAGTGTGCCACTGCTTTCGATACTTTTTAAACATCCACTTAGTAAGAAAGAGTTAAATGAAAGATTTTAAACAGTGGAATGAGACTGGTTCCAAATAGGAAAAGGAGTACGTCAAGGCTGTATATCGTCACCCTCCTTATTTAACTTATATGCAGGGTACATCATGAGAAACACTGGACTGGAAGAAACAAGCTGGAATCAAGATTGCTGGGAGAAATATCAATAACCTCAGATATGTAGATGATACCACCCTTATGGCAGAAAGTGAAGAGGAACTCAAAAGCCTCTTGATGAAAGTGAAAGTGGAGAGTGAAAAAGTGGGCTTAAAGCTCAACATTCAGAAAACTAAGATCATGGCATCCGGTCCCATCACTTCATGGGAAATAGATGGGGAAACAGTGGAAACAGTGTCAGACTTTATTTTTTGGGGCTCCAAAATCACTGCAGATGGTGACTGCAGCCATGAAATTAAAAGACGCTTACTCCTTGGAAGGAAAGTTATGACCAACCTAGATAGCATATTCAAAAGCAGAGATATTACTTTGCCAACAAAGGTCCGTCTAGTCAAGGCTATGGTTTTTCCTGTGGTCATGTATGGATGTGAGAGTTGGACTGGGAAGAAGGCTGAACGCCAAAGAATTGATGCTTTTGAACTGTGGTGTTGGAGAAGACTCTTGAGAGTCCCTTGGACTGCAAGGAGATCCAACCAGTCCATTCTGAAGGAGATCAGCCCTTGGATTTCTTTGGAAGGGATGATGCTAAAGCTGAAACTCCAGTACTTTGGCCACCTCATGGGAAGAGTTGACTCATTGGAAAAGACTCTGATGCTGGAAGGGATTGGGGGCAGGAGGAGAAGGGGACGACAGAAGATGAGATGGCTGGATGGCATCACTGACTCGATGGACGTGAGTCCGAGTGAACTCGGGAGTTGGTGATGGACAGGGAGGCCTGGCATGCTGTGATTCATGGGGTTGCAAAGAGTCGGACACGACTGAGTGACTGAACTGAACTGAACTGAGCTATCCTTCAGTGATAAGTCTGAAATATAAACATGAGAACAAATGCAGCAAAAAGAATAAAGAAAGTGATATTTTTTCAAACTATTATGAACTTTAATTAACTTTATAATTAAACTATAAGTTTAAACTACACTTAAGGAACAGCAGACCAATGATTGTTGTCCTCATTTGTGAAAAAAATGCAGAACAGTTGAGATTAAGTGAAAAGAAACATAATCCTTTAAAAATTGTTTGAAGCAATGAACTGGATTTACTCACAGAAACCTAGGTTCATCTTAAAAACAAACTCCTAAGGGCAACTTTTAATGGAAGAAACAGAATAAGATCAATAGCAGAATATCACTTATGTAAATGTAAAATACATGTTACAAAGGAACAACAGAATTTAGTAAGAGTATATATCAAACTAAAAGGCTACACAGTGAGTGAATTAGAATAGCTATTTGTGGTAGTGAGGGAGACAAAAAGAGCATGAAGATAATCATAGATCAATGATGGCACTGTACTATGAGCTAAAAGAACGATTATATCAATCTTATGCAGTATAGTCCAAAATATGACAGTCACAACCAATAAAGTTTAAATGTAAATGTGACCAAAAAAATGTTAACTCCAGGGATAATAAGATAGATAATGCTTAATTAGTTCAACATGAAATGCAATTATATCAGGCCAGTGATCTTATGCTTATGGTTCAGGACACTAAGGAATTCATTGGTAAAAAGTCAATGAAAAAAAAGTTTCATTCCCCTCTAAAAGAAAAAAAGAGAAATGCTCCTTAAAATCTGTTCTTTTTCAAAATAATTTTATTTATGCATTTATTTTTTGTTGTGCCAGGCCTTTGTTGCTACGTAGGCCTTCTCTAGGTGAAGAGAGCAGGCACTACTCTCTTGTTACTTCGTTGCAGTGTGAGCTTTTCTCTAGTGGCCCCCCACTCTCTTCTTGCAAAACATGGGCTCTAAGGTGCAAGGGCTCAGTAGTTATGGCTTCCGGGCTCTAGAACACAGGCTCAGTAGTTGTGACCCATGAGTTCCCTGGCCTGTGAGATCTTCCCAGACAAGGAATGGAACCCATGTCTTCTACTACTGAGCCACCAGGGAAGCCCAAAATCTGTTTCTTTTCTCTGCATTTTTCTCCTAAATTTTAATCCCAAAATGAGAATAGAACCAAATCTGCACTCTTGATCTCCTTCAGTGCAAGAACATCTCCAGGAATATGCAGGAAAAAAGGGATACAAATTTCAAACAGTGCAACAAGAAAATTTGATCATGAATTTGCTATGAAGCAAAGGGTAAAGCCAAAGAAGACACACAGTTTATAATTTAAGGAAGTGGTGTTTATAAGAATTGAGAAGAAGAACATTAGTGGAAGAGGGAGTAGTAAGGATTAAGCTTCTCTATATTCAGTGCATGAATAATTTTCATATGGCTATTTCTAACAGATTCCTCAAAATCAGGCCAGGGGTTTAAGGTCAAAGGTCAAGTTAGGTAAAACATTTCTTGAAGGATTCAAAGAGTTCTCTGATGGTCTAGTTTAATCAAAAGATAAAAGGCAAGATATTTTTTAAAATCCTCCCTGAATATTATTTCTCACAATTGAAGTTCTGATGAGCACAGAGCAGCAGAGAATTTAAAGCCATATTATCTAACCAGATTCTTAAAAATCACTTACCTGTGTTAGACAACCACCTAAGTATAAATACTAGGATGTTTGGCAGCTGTGGCATGTTTTATTTTCCTAAAATACATAAATATGAACTCTATTTCACATTCTGTCTTACAACGTGATGTTTACACTTCTCCACAAAGAAGCAGGGTCTATACTCCCTCACTTTGAACCTGTTCAATCTTCATATTAATAACTGCTTCATGTACTAGATTATGCTGCAAGGAACACTGACTTCCCAGGCTTGGTCATAAAAGATGATGTGGTTTCCACTTCCTTCTCTTTCTTCTAGGATACCTATCTTGGGAGCTCAAAGGCAACATTTAAGAAGCCTGGGTGTCCTGAAGTTAGCATATTAGAAAATGCCATTAAGAAAATACACAGAGAGATGTCAAAGGAGACCTCACTATTTCAGCCCCAACAGTCCTCACAACGTGATGCATGACTGAAAAAGCCTTCAAGAGATCCTTGTTCCTAGACACGATCTTACCACAGTGGCATGAGAAACTCAAGCCAAAATTACCTAGCTTAGCTCAGCCACTCCTGAATTCATGACCAAAGAAGCCATCTGAGATTTTAAAGAATTTAAAATAAAAATTTTAAAGATTTTAAAGAACACAAATTGTGTTGCTTTAAACCACTACTGCTTGGGGTGGTGTGTTACCCAGCAATAGATAACGGATACAGAAGTTTTTCACAGAAGTTTAAGAACTTATCCAGCATGTGTCCCTGAATGGATGGTGCCCCACCTACATGCAGAAAGAAAATCTGTGATTAAGCCTTAGAGCTGGTTAAAATTCTCCTTTGTTTTTGTTCTTGTTATTTGCTAACTTCACTTACTGCTTCCTCTGAAAATATACCATTATTCCCAAAAGCCCACTGAAACATTTACTATTTTATTGCCACTGTACATCTGAGGAAACTAAAGCCCAGTTAAATAACCACCAAAATTCAAAAATTGTTCATTGAAGGAGCATCTTCCAGCAGTATAGTCTGATTCTAGGCCCGTGCTTCAAACTGTCATGCTCTACTACTTTGGGCACTTTTCATGATTGAGATCAATTACAAACTTTTGGGAATGATGACAAAACTGAAGTAGAATACTACAATGACAAAGTTGGGTAAATAAACCTGCTGAAAATTGTAACCCTAATATTGCTGCTTACTTTAAACTTTTTATATTTGGGTAGAGTTGATTAACAATGTTAATTTCAGGTATAGAGCAAAGTGATTCAGTTATACATGCATCTGCTGCTGCTAAGTCGCTTCAGTCGTGTCCAACTCTGTGGGACCCCATAGACGGCAGCCCACCAGGCTCCCCCATCCCTGGGATTCTCCAGGCAAGAACACTGGAGTGGGTTGCCATTTCCTTCTCCAATGCATGAAAGTGAAAAGTGAAAGTGAAGTCGCTCAGTCGTGTCTGCTTGTAGCAACCCCATGGACTGCAGCCCACCAGGCCCCTCCGTCCATGGGATTTTCCAGGCAAGAGTACTGGAGCGGGGTGCCACTGCCTTCTCCGAAACATGCATCTATTCTTTTTCAAATTTTTTTAGGTTGTTACATAATATGGAGTTGCGTTCCCTGTGTTATACAATAGGTCCTTGCTGGTTATCCATTTTAAATACAGTAGTGTGCACATGTCAATCCCAAGCAAGGCCACCTGTAATGCTATAATCCTATAGAATAATACTCTAATCAGTATAAAATATTAATATGCAATAAATATAAACAGATTAATATATAAATTGGAACAATACCAGAGCAAAGGTTGTTAAGGCCATTAAGAGGCATATGTACAAACTGGAATCAGGAGACAAATGACAGTTGCATTCAATCCTATTCTAACACAAAGTAACAAATACTGTTTTCAATAAATGCTAATATTGACATAAAGAATGTTATTATACCTAAAACAAAGAAAATAGAAGAATCAACAACAACAAAAAATTTATTTTTTTCTCATTCCACAGAAAACACTACATTTAAATGAACCAGTTTACTATGAAAGTACTGGCAGGAATTCAACATAGCTCATTATGTCTCCTGAGGCATCATTACTGTATGTTTGCTTTTTAAAAAATCACACTTAAACACTTTCTCTATTACAAACTGTTAAAAAAAATTCACTATATTACTATTTCATGATGAAGTAAGTGGTCTTAGTCTGTGTGGTTAGTTGTGGGCAAGAACAGAATGGGAAATCCTCATCAAAAGATGCATCGTCATGATCATTTTAGGCATTCTCAAGGATCTGTTCTGTGACAACATGAAGGGTGTCATAGCTTGACACCCTGACTGCCACACACAATTCGCCAGCAGTCCATAAACATTTCTCTCGTTCATAAAATCTAAGAGACTTTTTTTCTTCTATTTGGCATCAGTCATTTAAATATGAATTCTAAATGCAGTAAGAAATGCCCAAAGAGTAATTTCCCCAAAGCTAAATTTTAAATTACATTTCCCTAAGGCTCAACAGACTGGTTCCAAATAGGAAAAGGAGTACGTCAAGGCTGTATATTGTCACCCCGTTTATTTAACCTATATGCAGAGTACATCATGAGAAATGCTGGGCTGGAAGAAACACAAGCTGGAATCAAGATTGCTGGGAGAAA
>NW_011495026.1:4838598-4840423 GCF_000754665.1 Bison bison bison | reverse complement strand
CCCATAGACGGCAGCCCACCAGGCTCCCCCATCCCTGGGATTCTCCAGGCAAGAACACTGGAGTGGGTTGCCATTTCCTTCTCCAATGCGTGAAAGTGAAAAGTGAAAGTGAAGTTGCTCAGTCGTGTCTGACTCTGTGCGACCCCATGGACTACCAGGCTCCTACCAGGCTCCTCTGTCCATGGGATTTTCCAGGCAAGAGTACTGGAATGGGGTGCCATTGCCTTCTCCTAAACAATAATACTATATCCATCCAAAGACATATTGCATAGGTATAAAACTAATCAAGTATAGAAGAAAACTATAATATAGATGAAGCTCTGAAAAGGTGTCCTGAGTGAAACAAGCTAGACAAAAACACTTCAATCAAGTCTAAAAACTGCACACTAATGTATAGTGACAGAAAGCATATCAGTGGCTACCTGGGAATTCAGAAGTAGGAAGGCAAAAGGACTGGGAAGGAGGAATTACAAAGGTGTTCTAAGAAACTTCTGTCAGTGATAGGCATGTCTGTCATCTTGATTGCAATGATGGTTTCATGGTTATGCACATATGTTCAAAACTCACCAAACTGTTCACATTAAGTGCATTACATATTGTGTGTCAATTATACCTCAGATAAAAAGCTGTTTAAGGGAAAATCTTATCTCTGATCACTCACCTTCTAAACACATTCCTTGAGTCAAACTGGTCAACTAATTAACAGAAGAATGCATTGCAAACCTTTCTGCATCTGTGTTTTCCTGCAGTCATCCTCTCAATTAAATATCAAATATTTGTCCTTTGGAACACAGCTGACCTCACACCTCCTCCACTGAGACTCTCCACATCACTCCAGCTTGTAGATTTCTTCTTTCTCTGAATTTTTAACTTTCTAATTCATTCTAACTATCATTTGGCGAATTAAACTATAGCACAGAGGCAAACATAAGTTTGAATTATACTTGTCTAATTTAAAACCCTGTGATCCTAGGAATTTATTTAATCATGCTAAGCCTCTGTTTATTTCTTAAACACTTATAATAATAGCACCCATTTGTTAAAGTTGCTGAATGTAAACTGATTGGTTTAATATATAGTAAGTATCCAATCTTTGGGATTGGAATGAAAACTGACCTTTTCCAGTCCTGTGGCCACTGCTGAGTTTTCCAAATATGCTGACATACTGAACGCAGCACTTTCACAGCATCATCTTTTAGGATTTGAAATAGCTCAACTGGAATTCCATCACCTCCACTAGCTTTGTTCATAGTGATATTTTCTAAGGTCCACTTGACTTCATGTTCCAGGATGTCTGGCTCTAGGTGAGTGATCACACCATCGTGATTATCTGGGTTGTGAAGCTCTTTTTTGTACACTTCTGTGTATTCTTGCCACCTCTTCTTAACATCTTCTGCTTATGTTAGGTCCATACATTTCTGTCCTTTATTGAGCCCATCTTTGCATAAAATGTTCCCTTGGTATCTCTATTTTTCTTGAAGAGATCTCTAGTCTTTCCCATTCTGTTGTTTTCCTCTATTCTTTGCATTGATTGCTGAGGAAGGCTTTCTTATCTCTCCTTGCTATTCTTTGAAACTCTGCATTCAGATGCTTATATCTTTCCTTTTCTCATTTGGTTTTTGCTTCTCTTCTTTTCACATGCTACTAAGGTAACGCTCAAAATTCTCCAACCAGGCTTCAGCAATACGTGAACCGTGAACTTCCAGATGTTCAAGCTGGTTTTAGAAAAGGCAGAGGAACCATAGATCAAATTGCCAACATCTGCTGCATCCTGGAAAAAGCAAGAGAGTTCCAGAAAAACATCTATTTCTGCTTTATTGACTAT
>NW_011495026.1:4836940-4838498 GCF_000754665.1 Bison bison bison | reverse complement strand
GGGATTGGGGGGCAGGAGGAGAAGGGGACGACAGAAGATGAGATGGCTGGATGGCATCACTGACTCGATGGACGTGAGTCCGAGTGAACTCCAGGAGTTGGTGATGGACAGGGAGGCCTGGCGTGCTGCGATTCATGGAGTCGCAAAGAATCGGACACGACTGAGCAACTGAACTGAACTGAAGGCTCTATAATACTGCATACAACACTACTGGTTTGAATTCTGGAATCATTTTTTAAAGATACAACACTAGAATCAAATTCCTGGCCATATAACTCTGTGTGTGTGTGTGTGTGTGTGTGTGTGTGTGTGTGTGTTAGGGTCTTCCTAAGTGGTGTCAGTAGGAAAGAACCTGACCCTAGAGACAGGTGGGTAGTTGGGTAGGTATGTTAGGGGCTTCCCAGGTGGTGCTAGTAGTAAAGAACTGGACCCTAGGCAATAAAACAGACATGGGCATTCCCAACAATTGTGGGATTTGAGGAAAATCAGCAAAGAAGAAAGAACTGGACGAAGATTGATATAGTTCATGCCAACCATCTTGCAAAATGATGAAAATTGTAAACAGAACAGGATTCTCAACAAAGCCACCCCTGAAATGGTCCTCTGAAATACCATGAACGACCTCTGGAGTGGTCATCCATAGCTCTTAACTTGAACTGACAGTTTTGTGGGGTAAGTTTCCCAAATATAAGCTTCCAAGTAAAGTTCTCTTTCCATTCCTATAAGAAATAAAAACAAACAAAACCTACCTCATTAATTCTTCCTTCAAATTCCCTCTTGACTGTGCTTCTTCCTTTCCCCTTTCACCCTCATCGACATTTATCTTCTCATTCCTGAACTATTGCAAGTCTATGTGGCCACCTAAGCTGAATTCCCAACCTTCAGCCTTTCCCTTACCCTAGTCTACCTTGCATACACCAAAAGGGACTTACCTTCCTAAATTACCTCATACATCTTACCTCTCCAATATTCTAAAATTTGTAATGAGTCTTTGTGGGAAGATCAAATTTCTCAGGTGACCATCTGAGTCTCTATCTGCCTTCTACTTATCTTTTCATTTTATGATCACACCAAGTGTTGGTAAGTAATGGAGAATGTTGGGGGAGCAGGAACCATTACAACCTACTGGCGGTAGTGTAAAATTGTACAATCATTAGAAAAAACAGTTCTTAAAAACATTCTTGCATCATATGATTCAGGAATTTCATTCCTAATTATTTACCCAAGAGAATGTGGAACTAAGGCTGGGTGTAAAACATCTTCATAAAAGCATAGGTCCATATAGTAATTCTTCAGTTAATACTCATAGTAGTTTTATTTGTTATGGCCAAAAACTAAAAGCAATCCAAATGCCCATCAAAAGATGAATGGGTAAACAATTATACTGCTGCTAAGTCGCTTCAGTTGTGTCCGACTCTGTGCGACCCCATGGACTGCAGCCCACCAGGCTCCCCCATCTCTGAGATTCTCCAGGCAAGAACACTGGAGTGGGTTGCCATTTCCTTCTCCAATGCATGAAAGTGAAAAGTGAAAGTGAAGTCGCTCAGTCGTGTCTGCT
>NW_011495026.1:4800261-4836840 GCF_000754665.1 Bison bison bison | reverse complement strand
GGCTTCAGCAATACGTGAACCGTGAACTTCCAGATGTTCAAGCTGGTTTTAGAAAAGGCAGAGGAACCATAGATCAAATTGCCAACATCTGCTGCATCCTGGAAAAAGCAAGAGAGTTCCAGAAAAACATCTATTTCTGCTTTATTGACTATGCCAAAGCCTTTGACTGCATGGATCACAATAAACTGTGGAAAATTCTGAAAGAGATGAGAATACCAGACCACTTGACCTGCCTGTTGAGAAACATGTATGCAGGTCAGGAAGCAACAGTTAGAACTGGACATGGAACAACAGACTGGTTCCAAATAGGCAAAGGAGTACATCAAGGCTGTATATTGTCACCTGCTTATTTAACTTACATGCAGAGTACATCATTAGAAACACTGGGCTGGAAGAAGCACAAGCTGGAATCAAGATTGCCGGGAGATATATCAATAACCTCAGATATGGAGATGACACCACCCTTATGGCAGAAAGTGAAGAGGAACTCAAAAGCCTCTTGATGAAAGTGAAAGAGGAGAGTGACAAAGTTGACTTAAAGCTCAACATTCAGAAAACTAAGATCACGGCCTCTGGTCCCATCACTTCATGGGAAATAGATGGGGAAACAGTGGCAGACTTTATTTTGGGGGGCTCCAAAATCACTGCAGATGGTGATTGCAGCCATGAAATTAAAAGACGCTTACTCCTTGGAAGGAAAGTTATGACCAACCTAGACAGCATATTCAAAAGCAGAGATATTACTTTGCCAACAAAGGTCCATCTAGTCAAGGCTATGGTTTTTCCTGTGGTCATGTATGGATGTGAGAGTTGGACTGTGAAGAAAGCTGAGCACCGAAGAATTGATGCTTTTGAATTGTGGTGTTGGAGAAGACTCTTGAGAGTCCCTTGGACTGCAAGGAGATCCAACCAGTCCATTCTGAAGGAGATCAGCCCTGGGATTTCTTTGGAAAGAATGATGCTAAAGCTGAAACTCCAGTACTTTGGCCACCTCATGCGAAGAGTTGACTCATTGGAAAAGACTCTGATGCTGGGAGGGATTGGGGGCAGGAGGAGAAGGGGACGACAGAGGATTAGATGGCTGGATGGCATTACCGACTCGATGGACATGAGTTTGAGTGTACTCCGGGAATTGGTGATCGACAGGAAGGCTTGGCGTGCTGTGATTCATGGGGTTGCAAAAGTCAGACCCAACTGAGTGACTGAACTGAACTGAAATGACTGATCCAATCTTCATTGCATTAGATTTCCTATATGTTTCTTTGTAATATTCTTACATGAAATATTTTTGGAAGGGGTGGTAGAGTCACCTGGCCTTCCTAATGATGCCTGGAAGAAATAATTGCATTGAAGCCCTTTGTTAAAAAAAATATTAATTGGTTTAATTTTTCTTTTCCTGTTAACACCCTTTTCCATTATGGACATGTGTATAGAGAAAGAGAGATTGAAAGACAGAGAGAAAGGAAGTAAGGGAAAGCAGGAAGAGAGAAGAGGAGAGGAGAAGGGAATGCAGAGAAGGGAAGGGAGGAAGTTTGTGATTGAAAGTACTACCGTGACTCCTGATACAGTATGATTTTTCTGCTAGAGTAACTTTAAACTGAGTATAGGCATTATATTTAAATAATAGAATATACTTAGTTATTCTCTCAGAATTTGACTTTCTTAGTTCCAAATAATAAAACAACCACTACCAAACATTTATTATCTATGTGATTAGGCACAAAGAAATAAGAAATGTGTAACAATAAGAAATGTGCAATAATTTCAGAGTCACAAGTCAAGAAATGGCTATGATACAATTTGAACCAACACCCCTCCTAGTATAACAATTTCATCACTGATTTTACTTCCATCAGCTGCATTTTAAATAATAAAATCCAGATTACAGGCTTTTAACACCCAACTATTTTTTAAGGTTAATTGACTTACATAATGCTATACCTCACTTATTACAGTGTACTTTATGGAGAGTGTTTCTCAAGATATTTTAATTTCTTAAATTATTGTTCAGTAGATTTGATAACGTTTTCCTTTCAATGGAAATTTTTCTTTGGGCTAAGTGAGGGAATACTAAAGATCGGCTGCCATTTCATGCTTTCCCTTAAAGAAACAAGCTTAGTAGCACTGACAACTGTTGCTGTTCAATCGCTAAATCACTTCTGACTCTTTGCAATCTCATGGACTGCAGCTCTCCAGGCTTCCCTGTCCTTCACTGTCTCTCTGAGTTTGCTCAAACTTACGTGCATTGAGTCAGTGATGCTATCCAACTATCTCATCCTATGCTGCCCCCTCCTCATTTTGCCCTCAAACTTTTCCAGTATCAAGGTCTCTTCCAATGAGTCGGTTCTTTGCATCTGGTGACCAAAGTACTGGAGCTTCAGTTTCAGTATCAGACTGAATATTTCAATGAATATTCAGAGTTGATATCCTTTATGATAGACTGCTTTGATCTCCTAGTGGTCAAAAAGACTCTCAAGAGTCTTCCCCAGCACTACAATTCAAAAGCATCAATTCTTTGGCATTCAGTCTTCTTTATGGTTCAACTCTCACATCTGTACATGACTACTGGAAAAACCATGGCTTTGGCTATATGGACCTTTGTCAGCAAAGTGACATCACTTGCTGACAAAAGTGATTTTTAATACACTGTCTAGTTTTGTCACAGCCTTTCTTCAAAGGGTAAAGTGTCTTTTCATTTCATGGCTGCAGTCACCATTTGCAGTGATTTTGGAGACCAAGAAAATAAAATCTGTCACTGCTTCCACTTTTTCCTCATCTATTTGCCATGAAGTGGCACTGACAGTGCCCAGTCATTATTTACTTAATCCAGTATCAAAACTGTTTGTCTTTTCTTCCAAAGGGGCCATGTAGATTTAATTAAGAGAGATAGCCACATCCCTTTAAGCAACAGGAATGAAGATAAGAAAATATCCCCAATCCAAATAACTATTATAGATACCTAATCGATGTTTTCAAAACTTATGCTTTAAGCAGAGGTACCCTTTTAGAAATTCAGTGCCAGGATAAAACCTAGTATTAAGACCACTTTGATTATAAAACACAGTCACGAGTGGAAATGCCAATATGCATTAACTAAATATTTGCAATATCATCATATAGTTAGAGCAATCATGGATGATCTTTTCTAAGTACTGTTTAAAATACTAAGCATGTATACTGTTAAAGAGTAACCCTGATTTTTTAAGTAGATTGTACTTTAACAACTAACTCAGCTTTATTATGTACTTGATCAATAATTTTTGAAGCATTGCCTGTACATTGCTATGATTTGTAAATGTAATAGCACTTATCAAGCATTAATTATGTAACAAGCATTATTCTAAAAGCATTTTGCATGGGTTAGCTCATTTCACTTTCATAACTCAATAAGACAGGTACAAATCATGTGAGATAAGGCATAAAGAGTTACAGTATCATTAGCATTATTAGCATTGTTAAAAACAATAATGTTTTCAAATATTAGCTTAGATCTCATGATAAAATTCAAAAATTGAATTTCAAACAACTGTCTCATTTACAACTCAAGAATCTACTCAAGTAAAACATATCACCATGTCTTTCTTAAGACATAGATAGATAGATGCTTGGTGTTTTTGTCAAAATAAGAATACTTTCATGAACTTAAAACATACTTTCCTCCTTAAAAACTATATAATTCAAACTTAGAAGCATTCAAGACACATACACCCTTTCCACTACTTACATATGAGTAGGATTTTACTATTAGAAAATCCAGTGAGAAGCAAATAAATGATGAAGGAGGGCACCTACAACCTTAGAAAGCATTAGAACAACCCACAAAGCAAGCTAAGACTATTTTGACTTTTTGTGTGTTCTAATGGATGCTTATATTTCAAATACTTTCAAATTATACTAGCTTTATAGAATTCTATTTTTCCACCTCCATATCTTCCTTTACCCACTTTAAGCCAATCAACTCAAGGTCTTTGGGAAGTGCCAGTTTGGAACATCTTCTGGCCTTGACAACTGGCAGCTGGGATCAATCTTTTCATAAAACCCAACTTGTCAGCTAAAACCAGTCATGTTTCTTAAGCAAGACAATCTGTTAAACAGGTTAGGTCTTAAATCCATGAAAAACATTTGTAAAAACACATTTTTTTAACTTGCTCTTCCTAAGTTCTGAGGCTACAGATGGTACAGAAACCACCACTCCGGAAACTCTCCCAACCACCTATTATCCTTCCACGAAAATTTGAAGCTATCTTCTGGGCTCCACAGCTAGCAGCAGACCAGCTTCTGATAGCCATGGGTGGGAAAAGATATCCTCAGTGTGGGAGGAATCCTTGATTCACCATGGGCAGTCGCACAGTAATTTCTTTCTGCTGTGCAATTGATCCAGTTCATCATAAGCCAATGTCATCCCAGTGCAGTTAGGCTAGCTTCCAGTTCTGGCTCTGCCATAAGAAGAACAATTTATTGTAGAGATTTCAAAGCAATTGCAAAGCTTATAAAACTAAGTGATCTTAGGCAAGGCACATCTTCTCAAGCTTCAGTCTCCTCCTCAGTAAAATGAGAGGGCTGGAATGACTAAACTTTAAATTTCTTTCCAATTTTGTAATTCCATGATCCTCCTTCTTTCCATTGCTTTTACTTAGCTGGAAGCCTGAGATACTTCTTCACTAATGCCAGCTCTTATAGTTATCCAGAATCATAGTGGGTCAATCCCCACACAGCATCATGCCATAAATAATGATGGATTAGATCAATATTTTTTTCAGACTTCATCATACTCAACAAAGTATAGGAAGGCTTCAAAACAGATAAAGGTTGATGTTCTTCCATGTAACCATGATTTTATTTTCATTACCTTTCAATATCCTAAAATCTTGACACTTCCTACCATTACTATCAAAGTAGGCAAATATACATCAGGCAAACAATCAATCTCCTTGGCTTTGCTCCAGGTAAAAATCAATCACTGATCAAGCCAAGATCACTCTCAGAATCCTCAACTCACCCTTCCAGACAGCCACCACCAGTTATTCAGAAATGGCAAGAGTGAAAGAGTGCATCTGAAATTGTGATGTATATGTGAAGTAGTATCAGTCCAAACCCAATTGCCATCTATATGTCTCTAACTGGGTATGTTCCAAGACAAACACTCATTCTCTTCCACAAAGCATCTCCTCTTTCTACATTTCTGTTTTTTTATAAATGGCAATTCCAATAATCCACACATCCTACTGAGATATTTTACCACATTCTTACATCAATCAAGTTCTTCAAATTTTACTTCCTAGGTGGTTTTCACAATTATTCTATCCATTCCAAATAACTTTCCTAGTCTAAAACCTTATCATTTTTCTTCAAACATAAATTTCTTAACTAGCTTACCCTGCCAATCATCTTGCAAATATCATGGTTTCCTTATCAAGCCCTTCAATGAATTCTAATGCATACTAGCATGACAGTCTCAGGTTACTCAAATATCTTACATGGTGGCTCAGGGTTTCATAAGGATGAAGATGTGGCATGGTCTTATAATCTAGCCTTGGAAGTCAGTATCACCTCTACAAAACTCTCCTTGGACAAAATAGTCACAAGCCTACCCACATTCAAAGTACACTTGATGGGAGGAGTGTCAAAGAATTTACAACCATAATTTAAAACCACCATACCCATCTGTCTCTTTCACATATTATGCTCCAGAAAAAAACTGAACTAGTAGTTTCCCAATTATGCCATTGCACATGCTGTTTTCCCAGCATGGAATGCTATGCTAGTTAATTTTATGTGTCAGCTTGACTGGGCCACAATATGCCCAGACAGCTGGTTGAACATTATTTCTGGTTATGTCTATGAGGGTGTTTCCAGAAAAGATTAGCATTTGGGATGCTGGACTGAGTAAAGCAGATGGCCTTTCCAGTGTGGATGGGCATCATTCAATTCATTGAGAGCCTCGACAGAACAAAAAGGAAGAAGGTTGAATTAATTCTGCCTGCTTGACCTGGGACACTGATCTGCTGTTGATGCCCCTGGTTCTCAGGCTTTCAGAACCAGGCTGAAACCTATGTCAGCTTTCTGACTCTCAGGCTTTCAAACGACACCACTGGCTTTCCTGAGTCTCCACTTTGCAGATGGCAGACTGAGGGACTTCTCAGCCTCTAAAATCATATGAGCCAATACCTTGTAATACATTTCTTCATATACATCTCCTATTGTCTCTCTGGAGAACCCTAATACAGATACTATCTTTAACCCCATCCCCGGAAAACCCCTACTTATTCCTCTGGCATTATCAAACTACTACTTCCACTGTGAAAGCTTCCATACCACTGCATAGTGAACTGGAAATTTTTCCATTATCCAGTGAGATCTCAAAGAGCCTACTAAACTGCTGACCCAGAGTGGAGTGTTTCGCCCAAGGAAAGGGCAGGGCACAGGGGCAGGCTGCAGATCCCACATCTGGGTGAAAGGCTAGTGTGGAATGGGTGAAGATAGAGCAGGCACTTAAGAGCAAGTTGACTGTCAAAATATGTGTTTTCTGAGGCAGCTAAAGAGGAAATTTTTATAAACAGGATGGAAAATCAGAGAAACCAAGCAAAAGCTACCAAAGGTTGTAAGTGAAGGGTAGGAAGCAGGATGGACGAATCCCAGAGCTAATAAAAAGATACGTGTAAAGCTTTTTTTAGGTTACAACTAGGAAGGGAGCCATTAGGGCACTAGGTTAAAATTAATATTCTGAACACATTTGTCTATACATCCAATGAGATAACCATCTAATTATAATACATTTTTTAAATCTGCATAACTTATATCTAAGTTACCATAAGCTAACTTCCTAAATATGAACTGTTTTTTATTTATTAGAGAACAGTATTTAAGAACATACATGCTTTTTTTGGGTTCGTATCTTAACTCCACCACCACCTGGTTTGTGACAATAGGGAGATGGTTTTTTTTTGCTTGCATTGCCCTAAACATAAAAATAAGGGATAATAATAATGTTGACACATAGAATTTTTGAGCTGATTAACAGAGTACATGTAAAAGTATTTAGCTTGGAACATGGTAGCCTTAAAATTAGTGTTTCACATTATTATAGGAAGGGAGCATGATGTCTAAGAGTCCCAGATGAGAATCAAATAACCAAAGTGAAAAAGCTCTTGCTCTCCTACTCACTAGTTTTCTGACCTTGGATATGGTTCTTAACTCCTCTAAGCTTCAAGTATTTAAACTGTAAAAATCTGAGATGCTAATAGTGCCTACTTAATAGAATTATTAAGAAAATTGAGATGATCAATGACAGAGGATGAGATGGCTGGATGGCATCACTGACTCGATGGACGTGAGTCTGAGTGAACTCTGGGAGTTGGTGATGGACAGGGAGGCCTGGCGTGCTGTGATTCATGGGGTCCTGAAGAGTCGGACACGACTGAGAGACTGAACTGAACTGAACTGAATCCCTGATATAGAGCTTCCAAGGAGGCTCAGTCTCAAAGAATTTGCCTGCCAATGCAGGAAATGCAGGAGACGTGAGTTCAATCCCTGGGTCGGGAAAGTCCTCCAGAGTAGGAAATAGCTTCTCCAGTATTCTTGCCTGGAAAATTCCATGGACAGAGGAGACTGGCAGGCCACAGTCCATGGGGTTGCAATGAGTTGGACACGACTGAGCACATACACCTATATATGTAATAAACTTTCAATGAATGCTATTTATTATTATCAGCAGCAATAGTATGACAACACAATCTGGCATACAGAGAGCGTTCCACGATATTTGTCGAATGACTAAATAAATTAATGAATGTAGAAAAGGTTAAGACTGATCTCACCAGCTTCACTTTCCTCCAGTACCTTGAAACATTACTGTATACTTACGGAAAAACTTTCCTTAGGACTCATGCAATGGAGGGGTCAAGGAGAAACACAGGGCCCCCTCTATCTTCACTTTCATCTTTTGTTATATGTTAAGCTTCCATGTAAATTTTACTTAAAAAATTACTTATACCACTAAAGAATAAGGATTATATCATATTTTTGATAAACATGTCTCCTCCTACAGACCACAAAGACTAGCAGAGCATAAAATGTCCTATTAGAGACATTCTAATAGTTGCAAATATCTAAACGACAAAAATTAAATGAAAGGCAGCTATGTCATCACACCATTCCCCAGTCCTCTACCACCTGAAAAACTAAGAATGAAATTAGCTGGGAGCAAATGTGACACTGACTAGCCTATTAGAATTAACCCAGTGCTACTATAATTAATAGAATTAAAAGAATTAACAGAATTTAACAGACCTAGTTCCAAAACATGTGGTGGGAAACCTCTTGCTGACAGAAAGATACCGGAGAGCATTAATCTCAGCATTCCACTGAACTTTAAAGTAAAAACCACAACTCAGTTGTACCCCAAATAATATGAGAACTGAAGTGAAATGAAATGAAAGTCGCTCAGTTGTGTCCAACTCTTTGTGACCCCATGGACTACACAGTCCATGCAATTCTCCAGGTCAGAATACTGGAGTGGGTAGCCTTTCCCTTCTCCAGGGGATCTTCCCAACACAGGGATCGAACCCAGGTCCCATGCACTGCAGGCGGAATCATGAGAACAAGAAGACATTAATTACCCTACTTTACAATAACTGTCTGACTAGAACTCTTTATAAGGATCACACCCTCTCACATCTAGTGCTTGATAAAGAATCACATTTTTTGGTCTCGCATTTAGTGCTTCTTAAAGATTCACATTTTTTGGTGGCATAAGGATGCTTTACCTTATCTCATGTTTATATTGTTAGACATGGGACAAACTCAAAAATAGCTTCATAAATTTATACAATTCTTCAACTGTCTTCTACTGGATTTAGGAGTTAATCACAAATTTTAAATACCAAGACGAAAATTTTCCACAATATCTTTCACATACAATTCCAATGCTTTTCCTTCTGAGAATTAGCACCAGGTAGACCCTATGCTGCTGCTGCTGCTGCTGCTAAGTCACTTCAGTCATATCCGACTCTGTGCGACCCCATAGACGGCAGCCCACCAGGCACCCCTGGCCCTGGGATTCTCCAGGCAAGAACACTGGAGTAGGCTGCCATTTCCTTCTCCAATGCATGAAAGTGAAAGTGAAGTCACTCAGTCGTGTCCAACTCTTTGCCACCCCATGGACTGCAGCCCACCAGGCTCCTCCGTCCATGGGATTTTCCAGGCAAGAGTACTGGAGTGGGTTGCCAATGCCTTCTCCAGTAGACCCTGTAGACGCCCCTTAATAGAAGTTATACACATTCCCATGGCTACATATTCCAGACATTTCCATCTTAATAAAAGTCCTCCTCACTGTTTTAACTACTATAGGCTCAGTTACACAGTGTTCTTTACATAAGTAGCAAGCCCTATTTTCTAAGCAGATGGAGATAATAGAAACCAGTCAGATCAACCATATTCTGAAAATTACTGAGCAAGGGAACATAATAATCACCAGTAAATTTTAGTCTTATTTTCCCAAAGGATGACACTGAAAACAAAACAACAAAAATTTATATCCAGCCCACTCAGTAGGAGTTGGGGCCCACTATTAATACAGCAATGCTGCTGCTGCTGCTAAGTTGCTTCAGTCGTATCTGACTCTGTGCGACCCCAGAGATGGCAGCCCATCAGGCTCCCCTGTCCCTGGGATTCTCCAGGCAAGAACACTGGAGTGGGTTGCCATTTCCTTCTCCAATGCATGAGAGTGAAAAGTGAAAGGGAAGTCACTCAGCCATGTCTGACTCTTAGCAATAGATGAGGATATACAGCTTACAATGAGAGATAGTTGTCTAGGAGTTGTAGGGCTTCCCTGATAGCTCAGTTGGTTAAGAATCTGACTGTAATGCAGGAAACTCCAGTTTGATTCCTGGGTCAGGAAGATCCACTGGAGAAGGGATAGGCTACTCACTCCAGTATTCTTGGGCTTCCCTTGTGGCTCAGCAGGTAAAGAATCCACCCACAATGTGGAAGACCTGGGTTTGATCCCTGGGTTGGGAAGATCCCCTGGATAAGAGAAGGCTACCCACTCCAGCATTCTGGCCCAGAGAATTCCATGGACTGTATAGTTCATTGGGTCGCAGAGTCGGACACAACTGAGCAACTTTTACTTTCTTTCAGGGATCATAGAATATCCCAATTCTGACCCCTCACCAGCTACCCCTTTAAATATATATATCTTCAAATACCTAGGCCAAGGAACCCTTTATTTTAAGCAGACATGTTGGGTCCTCTAATCCCATTACAGAATTCCAATGAGATAATCTACTACACCTCATGGAAGAATCTAATTTCCCAGCTTGATCTAAGGAACCAACCTTCACAAAAAAGCCAGACCCAAATCCCAAATCTATACATCTAAGGGAATTAAGAGTCTTCCTTCATAAGATATAGAGAGCTAAAAGGAAGAAATGTGCAAGAACTTTTTTCCTTATCTAGAGTGGGCTCTCCCATACTACACATCCCAGATCTTTCTCTGAAGTAAGGGGAAGGGAAAGAAGCCAAGGGAGATGTTTCCAGGCCTATATTACCTAGACTCGTGGAAAAGGAAAGAGCACTCTTTTCCTACATGGGCTGCCATTTTGGTCAATCCAGAGTTGTACTCTCACCTCTTGAGTACAGAATGCTGTGTGTTAGCAATAGAAGTAATCCATGGGGTGAACAGAGGACTCTAAGTATCCTTGGAGGTCAAAATGGCTGACAAAAATCTAATCAATTAGTCCCAGCTTTGTATGGGGCAAGTAGGAAAAAGCTATCTTTATATCCCAACAAAAGAAATCACAGAATTTTAATGACAGATATGAGTATACTTTACACTTGATATGCAAACAAGAAAAAAAAAATGGAAGTACTACTAATACATTATGTGGAAAAAACTGGAAATTTATTTAGTACTCATACAATTATTTATAAATGTGTATACAGTGAAAAACCAGACAACATTAATTTTCTCTTTTTAAATAAACATTTTGAGTTAAATAAAGCAAGCCATGGCTTCCCAGGTGGCACACTGATAAAGAATTAATTAGCCTGTCAATGAAGGAGATGCAGATTCAATCACTAGGAACCCCTGGAGAGGGAAATAACAACCCTCTCCAGTATTCTTGCCTGGAAAATTCCATGGACAGAGAGGCCTGGCAGGCTACAGCCCATGGGGTCACAAAGAGTCAGACACAACTGAGCATGCTCACACAAATAAAGCCACATTATTCAATTAATTTTTTCCTCCTTCTTGTGTAATACTTAAATAAGATCTTATAACTGTGCTCTAAAACAAATCAAATGATAAGTAACAAGGGCATGAATGCCTTCCCCCTCCATTTTCCCAGAGATACCAGTTAAACCACAGACTATAGACTAGGTCTGAGGACAGGCTCAGTTTTCATGAATTCCTATAGAGCTGAGAGGGCTTTTCTCAATCAGATCTGTATCCCTATAGACACAAATACAGCAGTAGAGAAAATGTTGGGAATAAAAGAGACTGAACATCCTAGGTGGTGGCCTAGTGGCTTCTGTCTCAAAATAATGTTTCACAGGACAAAATAAATATCCACTAAAGTTTCTCACTTACTATATTTCCCACAGCCCCAAAAAATCACTTTATGAAACTCATTCCTATCATGAACAATTAACTTCAGCTTTTTTCATGGAATAGCATTTTATTTTAAATACAGCAGTGTGTCCATGTCAACCCTAAACTCCCAATCTATCCCTCCCCCAAACCCTTCCTCCCAGGAACCATAAGTAGGCTCTCTAAGTCTGTAAGACCATTTCTGTTCTGTATGTGAGTTCATTTGCATCTATTTTTTTTTTTTAGATTCTGAATATAAGTAGTATCATATGATATTTGCCTTTCTCTGACTTATTTCACTCAGTATGATAATCTCCAGGTCCATCCATGTTCCTGAAAATGGAATTTTTGTCATTCTTTTTAATGGCTGAGTAATATTCAATTCTGTATCTGTACCACATCTTCTTTATCCACTCATCTGTTGATGGATACTTAGGTTGCTTCCACATCTTGGCTCATGTAAACAGAGCTGCAATGAATGCTTTTGCTTATACATAAAATTTATTTTATCTCTTATCAGGTAGTTCAATTCAGTTCAGTCGCTCAGTTGTGTCTGACTCTTTGCAACCCCATGAATCACAGCACACCAGGCCTCCCTGTCCATCACCAACTCCCGGAGTTCACTCAAACTCACGTCCATTGAGTTGTGATGGCATCTAGCCATCTCATCCTCTGTCGTCCCCTTCTCCTCCTACCCCCAATCCCTCCCAACATCAGAGTCTTTTCCAATGAGTCAACTCTTCGCATAAGGTGGCCAAAGTATTGCAGTTTCAGCTTCAGCATCAGTCCTTCCAATGAACTGATCTCCTTTAGGATGGACTGGTTATCAGGTAGAGATGATGCAAATGTTTTATGAGGGTGATCAGCATTACTCATCCAGAAATTTTATGTTCACATTATGTCAACATCATTTTCAACACTGTGTTAAAATCATCATGACAATCAGTTAATTTTATGTTGGTAATACCACAATGAGTTTATCCAGAAACTTTTCATCGATATTCATTAGTCAGAAGGATGTTACTTGTATTTTATAAAATGTGCTATAAGATCCAAAAAACGGTCGCTTAGGTCTCCTCCAAGACAGTTGTTATTTGGTCAGTAAGTCGTGTCCAATCTTTTTGCAACCTTATGGACTATAGCCTGCCAGGCTCCTCTGTCCATGGGATTTCCCAGGCAAGGATGCTGGAGTGGATGCCACTTCTTTCTCCAGAGTATCTTCCCAAACCAGGGATCAAACCCACATTTCCTGCATTGGCAGCTGGATTCTTTACCACTGAGCCAACTCTATAAATTCCATGAAAAACTGCAACCAACATTTACTGAGTTGTTCCTACAATACTGCCAATGAGATACAGACTTTATATACTACCTCATTGAATCCACACAACAATTCAGTGAATCAAGTGCTATATTATTCTCATTTTACAGATGAAAAGCCTTAGAAAGACCTGTATTTAAGCCAAAACAAGATGACTCCAGTTATGTGTATTTAACCTCATATTGAAAAAGATTTTTCAGTCTGAAAACCAAATTTTTTAAAGCAACATTTCAAAGATCTTGGCTGTATGGGGCTCAAGCCACCTGCATTGCAGTGCTTCTTGGCTGCCTAATACATAATGAAGTATTATAAAATTTATTTTTGTTATCCTGGCTCATTTTCAGGGAGATGAAGGACGCATAACCTTAGCTGTGTAGATCAAGAATACATGCTTGTTGGAGATTCCACCCACCTGACCAGCAAGAAAAGATACTTTGCATGTACTCATTTCCTCTCTACGTATAAAATCAATTTAAATTTTTCCCTTAAAACCCAGTGACATGGTCCATCTGTTTTAACTAGTTATTCTCCTGACTCATGGTGACTACAGGTTGGAGGTAAGGAAATCAACTTGCTGGGGAAGAATCAAACAATATTGTATTAATTAAAATTGCATCATGGTTGTAAATACCCAGGGACCAAGGTGATGAGTGTATAAGGGAAATAAATGAATAATAACTTTTTAAGGTTACTAAATGTAAAATGTTTGAAGAAATAAACTGAATGAAATCAAACTGTGTCCAAAGATGACCTGAAGCAAAACATACACTGAAAATATTAACCTTATATATAATCTAAATAAAACTCCATTTTGAATGGCTTTCCATTTTTATGAATTTATTACAACAGAAGGTAACCACATGAAAGTCATCCCTAATGAATGGGTTAGGGTTAGGTATCCATAAGGGGTCCTGGAACCAATCCCCTGAAGATATTAATGGGTATGACTGCATAGTTAATTATTCATTAAATAGAGTTGGTTAGTTCATTTTCTTGGGGAATTACTGCAATTCATTCATCTCTGAAGCTCCAACAATATCAAGAGAGAGGGAAAAGACAAGAATATTAATTTTCTAGAGTATTTCCTCTGCATTTCTAAATTGCTTTTTTTTATACTATTTAACAAAAAGGAAATTGCAAGTGGTTTCTATATCTGTCTGCCATTGCCCATTTATTGATGTAGGATGGGAAGCTATTAGGGTGTTTTCTAAGCTCCCTTTTATTTTTACTTCAAGCTTTTTCTCAAGTTAATAGGCTTATGTGATTTGATTGGGCTTCCCAGGTGGCGCAGAGGTAAAGAATCTGCCTGCCAATGCAGGAGATGCGGGTTCGATCCCTGCATCAGGAAGATCCCCTGGAGAAGGAAATGGCAACCCCTTCCAATATTCTTGCCTGGAAAAATCCGTGGACAGAGGAGTCTGACAGGCTACAGTCCAAAGGGTCACAAAGAGTCGGACAGGGCTGAGCGCGCACGCACGCACGCGCGCACACACACACACACACAAACACACATACAAAAGGAAAGAAAAGAAGGAAGGTCAGAAAGAAATGAACAGTCTAGGGGCACACACAGAGGTCAGTCCTGTAATTTTCAGGTGGACAGCAATTCACCCCAGTCTTCAATCTTATTAGCTTTGTTTACTCTAATGTAGCACAGAAACAGTCCAATTTTACGTGGGTGCCATAACATGAAAAATGTAAGAAACGATACTGCAAGAACTTGTAAGGTTTGCTAGGTATATTAATGCCACAAATTTAATCACGTTGTGAGTCTCCCTAAACTTTCCTCAGAAATTAATTCTTAAAATACTGATTCCCTGTTATAACTAAATTATATGCGCATCCTCTTTTTCAGCCACAATGTAACTAAATTCTTATAGAAGGTTGTGTCACTCGTCCTGTCTTTTTTGTTGTTGTTGCTAAGTCACTTCAGTCGTGTCCGACTCTGTATGACCCCATAGGCGGCAGCCCACCAGGCTCCCCCGTCCCTGGGATTCTCCAGGCAAGAACACTGGAGTGGGTTGCCATTTCCTTCTCCAATGCATGAAAGTGAAAGTGAAAGTGAAGTCCCTCAGTCGTGTCTGACTCTTCGCTACCCCACGGACTGCAGCCCACCAGTCTCCTCCGTCCGTGGGATTTTCCAGGCAAGAGTACTGGATTGGGGTGCCATCGCCTTTACATCAGTAAAAAAAACACATTATGAGACATTTGGGAAATACAGTATTTTAGTTGGTTAATGTCAATCATTGTAAAGAAATTTTCCACATTAGAATTAAAAAAGCCTTTCTCTTGGTTAAGAGACCTTTCTTAAACAGTATATACTGATCCTGGAATGGAAGATGGGGAGTCAGATTCAGCCTCCTTTGCATAACATAATATGGTCAGCTGACATTTTTAACTAATAAAAGAATTTATAATACCAAAAAAAGGCAGAACCACTGATTTCCATGTAAAGCCAAAAAAGATATTGCAGTTTTTACTATTCACCATTAAGAGATTTTTTTTCTCTTAAGAAAATAATTCAATAGAGTTTTGTTTAATAGAACATTTGTACATGAAGGAAGACTAATAATATCCAAGAGTGATCAACCATCAGTTAACTTTTAAAATTCATGCTCCAAGCCAAGTGACCACTAAAGGATTTCATGTTTGTTTACTTTTAACTTGCTTTTATTGAATATAACCAGGCCACAGGTTCACAAACAATGCCCTCTAAATGAAAAATGGGAAACCAGAGGAATTTCTTTTCATTCAAAATTCATAAATTAGTCCAGATGTATCTGGAAAATTATAAAGTAAATAAACCAAATGCATGTGACTGATAACAGACGCTGGCTTATGTATGTTAGATTTGACGGCTTTGGCATGCAGATGACTACAATGAACTCTTTTTACTCTGTCATTTTTTATCTCGTCTATTTGGTACTAAGGGTGTTCCCCTGAAACCTCTCCGCCTTAAGCCTAAGGCTTGATTCTCAAATCTAGAAATAAGCTAGTATGAGCCCAGCTCAAATATATAACCAATAAGAACAACGTTTCATTGGGTTTCCTTTGATGTTGCATTGCACTGTTCATGTCTTCTGGCAACGTGGATGAAGGCTATTGATACAAGGTATCCAGTCAAAGACATGTGTTTACAATTATAGCCTTCAAAATAAAGAGAGGATACATAACCATATCCCTTGAGGTATGGAAATTACCCCATTAGAGGAGCATGGCCATAAGCCAGTGGTTTGTACTGGTATACCTAATGAACAGTGTATTTCCATCTCCAAATGTGCATTCTATTTATAATAACATAACGCTATTTTAGATGAACAGAAAAATTAGGCATACCTAGCAAAATCACATAACTAAAGACTTGAGAAGAGTAAATTGATAGAGCATAATAGTGTTTGGCACAAGGAAAGGCATGTGTAGATGAGGGCGTGCTGGGAAAAGGTGCTTACATATAACACAAGCAAAATTACACCCTGCTGTACGGAAGAGAGCACACGAAACAGGATTTGGGAGATGAGGTCTCTCCACTACACTTTGAATTGTTACCAAATAGCAGCTTCAGAATCAATAAGCAAACTCCTCCAATGACCTGGATAATAGGCAATTTCCAAGTTTCAAGGGCAGAGTGGTAGTGAAAATTCTATGATGTCAAGGCCAGTGATAGAAAGGTGGGCTCCACATTCGATTCTGAGCTCATAAAATTTGGAAGAAACTTAAAGGCTGCCACATGTCCTGGCTCTTGCTCAAATTCTCTTGCCTGCACTGAATTAGGAGGGAGGAAAGTAAAAACTGCTCCCCGAAGGGGTCACCAACTCAGTACCTGATCTATGAGTGCCAGTATTGGTATTCACTGGTGCATCTTTTCTGTTAATACTTGTGAAGCAGGAAGAACAATGTAAAAGTGACTACAAGATCAACAGACAAGAAAATCTGGTAAGTCACTTTAGCTGCAATGAGACACTGAAACCTGAGTGAAGCTGATATTTGCCATATGTTATTCATTATACAGAAAAAGAATGAGAAAGTGGTATGAGGAGCAACCATACAGTCCAGCAAGAAAAGGGGAAGAAGTAACGGGCAATGTCGTGGAACTGGTTACTTTATAGTGAAAGCTCCCATTATAACTCAGTGTATGTTTATAACTTATCAAGATGTTGCCTAAAAAACCCATCCAAATATATTTTCCTTAAATTTACAGGTAAAATCATTACTTGTAATTCTTATCAGTGTAAAACAGACTCATATGAACCAAAATAAGAACCCCACAGGCCTTCCATGGTAAGTGTTAATAAATTTCTTCTCATTATCTTTATTAATCTATCTAGCTCTAAAAGTTGCTTTGGTATGGAACTGACACTTAACTTCACGTTTAGTCAAGGATGCAGGAGCTCTGAAAGAGACTAAAAAAGATTAGTAAATTTTTGAAAAGCAAAACAGAAAGTAAATATAACTTCCAGTCATTTAGTAAATTAGTACAAAATGTTAAGATTCAGAAGTTTGATACAATAATATTTCAAAGAGAAATGTGTATCTTGATAGAGCATGCACAGTACTAAAGCAAAAAAAAGAAAAGATAGTCTGTTTATGCTTTTTCAAAAGGGCTTTGAGACTTCCAAAAAGTATAGGTAATGGCAATACATTCAAAGGCACTTAACCTTGGCCATAAGAAAACTCCCTTACCTTAAGATTTGTGAAGCACTGGGATGTGTTGCCAGGAAGAACTGTGGAGTCTCCAGTGATATAAAACTTTACCATCAGGGTATAACCCATGAGTCCAGGGTCATTTAAATAGCAACACACCCTGGGCCAAAAAGAAAACACCAGATTAAAAAAACACCACAAGTCTAAAGTGATAAAAGCACAATTTGCAATCACAGTTGTTTTATTTCTCTAATTCCTTCAAAGGTTAAAGAATCATGGAATTATAGCATCTTAAACCCGAATCTTCAAAAACCTTCTAGTCTCCCTCACTTTATAGATATACAATGTTACATTAGGCAAAATACATATCTGAAATAATAAAAAGTTGTGAGCACAGAAATCTAAATTTACCCCAAACCCCACCTTCTTAGTTAAATTGGCAGGCAGATCTTCAGGCACCTCATATTTAAATTTAGCTTGATTCTGTCCCCATAATTTTGAGATTCAATGTGTTCAGATATCACTGCTGCACACAACAGGGGCATAACATCACAAAGCTATATGTTTAAACTGAATGAATTGGCTGAAAGGCTTACTAATAGAACTCCCTTGATCCCTGCTAAAACAAAAATGCAGTTGATTTTTTCCTCCTGACACTTGGGCCCTCTCGGTCACCAAAATTGTGACCATCTTTGCAGGAAATGTTCCCTTGGTATCTCTAATTTTCTTGTAGAGATCTCCAGTTTTTTCCATTCTATTGTTTACCTCTATTTCTATGCATTGTTCAGTTAAGAAGGCTCTCTTATCTCTCCTTGCTATGCTCTGAAACTGTACTCAGCTGGGTATATTTTTCCCTTTCTCCTTTGCCTTTTGCTTCTCTTCTTTTCTCAGTTATTTGTAAGGCCTCCTCAGACAACCACTTTGCCTTCTTGCATTTCCTTTTCTTGGGTATGGTTTTAGTCACCACCTCCCGAACAATGGTCTGAACTTCTGTCTTTCAGCACTCTTGTCAACCAGATCTAGTCCTCTGAATCTATTCGATGCCTCCACTGTATAATCATAAGGGATATGATTCACATTATACCTGAATGGCCTACTGGTTTTCCCTACTTTCTTCAATTTGAGCCTGAAGTATGCAATAAGAAGTTCATGATCTGAGCCACAGTCAGCTCCAGGTCTTGTTTTTGCTGACTGTATAGGGTTTCCACATCTTTGACTGCAAAGAATACAATCAATCTGAATTTGCTATTGACCATCTGGTGAAGTCCATGTCATCTCTTGTGTTGTTGGAAGGTAATGAGAAGGTGAATTTAATTTAGATGATAGTTTCCACTTTGGCTCAGCCTCTTCATTTCTTCTGGAACTGTTTTTCCACTCTTCTCCAGTAGCATACTTGACATCTACTGACCTAAGGGGCCCATCTTTCAGTGTCCTATCAGTTTGCCTTTTCATACTGTTCATGGGGTTCTCAAGGCAAGAATACTGAAGTGGTTTGCTATTCCCTTTCTAGCGAACCATATTTTGTCAGACCCTGACTAGCAAGGACATGACCTTCAGCTGCTCCACATAGCTGGATGACATGCCCAGCATCCTGGTTGTCCCACTGCTAGCCTTCCTTGAGTTGTGTAAAGCTTCACTGGTCATGGGATGTTGTTCAACACGTCGCCCAGAGGCCAAGGCAAAGGCTCTGCTGGAGTCACCAGGAAGGGGGTTGCCAGGAAGTGGGTACAGGGGAGGCTGGAGCCAACGTTGGAGGATACCCAGAAGCAGAGGGCTCTCCAGCCTCACTGCCTGCCACTGGCTTCCAAGGAGCTGATCTGCCTCCCATATGGTCTGCCAGCCAAGCTCTGGCCCCAGCCTTTCTTCTCCTCAGGCTTCTCAGCATTCTTGTCCAGGCCTGGCAACCCTGGCCACCCTGATGGGGGTGCACAGTTCTTCTCAGTCTCCTGCCATATTGATGCCTCCATCTCCATGGTGATCTCTGCAAAGCAGCTTCCCGTGCCTGTGCTACCTCTTCGGGCCGCCACTGCCATTTGGAAACATTTCATGCAAAGATGGGTGCAATAACAGACAGAAAGGCAAGGACCTAACAGAAGCAGAAGAGATTAAGAAGAGGTAGCAGGAATACACAGAAGAACTGTACAAAAAAGGTCTTAGTGACTTGGATAATTATGATGTTGTGGTCACTCACCTAGAGCCAGATATCCCAGAATGTGAAGGCACATGGGCCTTAGGAAGCATTACTATGAACAAAGCTAGTGGAGGTGATGAAATTCCAGCTGAGCTTTTTCAAATTCTAAAAGATGATGCTGTGAAAGTTCTGCACTCAAAATGCTGGCAAATTTGGAAAACTCAGCAGTGGCCACAAGACTGGAAAAGGTCAGTTTTCAATCCAATCCCAAAGAAAGGAAATGCCAAAGAATGTTCAAACTACAGTATAAGTGCACTCATTTCACATGCTAGCAATATTATGCTCAAAATCCTTCAAGCTAGGCTTCAGTAGTACATGAATCAAGAATTTACAGATGTAGAAGCTGGATTTAGAAAAGTCAGGGGAAATCATAGATCAAATTGCCAACATCCACTGGATCATAGAAAAAACAAGGGAATTAAAAAAAAAAAAAAAAACATGTATTTCTGTTTCATTGACTACACTAAACCTTTTGACTGTGTGGATCACAACAAACTACGGAAAATTCTTAAAGAAATGAGAATACAAGATCACCTTACATGCCTCCTGAGAAACCTGTATGCTGGACAAGAAGCAACAGTTAGAACCAGACATGGAAGAACAGACTACTTCCAAACTGGGAAAAGAGTACTTCAAGTCTGTATATTGTCACCCTGGTATTTAAACTATATACAGAGTGCATCATGCAAAATGCTGGGTTGGAAGAATCACAAGCCAGAATCAAGATTGCTGGGAGAAAAATCAACAACCTCCTATATGCAAATGAAACCACTTTAGTGGGTGGTAAAAAGTGAAGAGGAACTTAAAGATCCTCTTGATGAGGGTAAAAGAGGAGAGTGAAAAGGCTGGCTTCAAACTGAACATTTTAAAAAACTAAGATCATGGCATCTGACCCCATCACTTTATGGCAAATAGAAGGAAAAAGTGGAAACAGTGACATTTCATTTTGGGGGGGCTCCAAAATCACTGCGGACAGTAACTGCACTCATGAAATTAAAAGCTGCTGGTCCTTGGAAGAAAAGCTATGACAAAGCTAGACAACATATTAAAAAGCAGAGAAATTACTTTTCAACAAAGGTATGTACAGTCAAAGCTATGATTTTTCCAGGAGTCATGTATGGATGTAAGATTTGGACCATAAAGATGGCTGAGCACCAAAGAATTGATGCTTTTGATTTGTGGTGCTGGAGAAGATACCAGAGTCCCTGGGACAACAAGAAGATCAAACCAGTCAATCCTAAAGTAAATCAACCATGAATATTCATTGGAAGGACTGATGCTGTAGCTGAAGCACCAATACTTTGGTCATGTGATGCGAAGAGCTGACTCACTGGAAAAGACCCTGATGCTGGGAAAGACAGAGGGCAAGAGGAGAAGTGGGTGACAGAGGATGAGACAGTTGGATGGCAACACTGATTCAATGGACATGCGTTTGAGCAAACTCAGGGAGATAGTGAAGGATAGAGAAGCCTGGCCTGCTGCAGTTCACAGGGTCACAAAGAGTCAGACATGACTCATCGACTGAACAACAGGTAACAAAAGTAGATTTGAAATCATTTTTATTTATGGTAATCACCCTAAAATCTTCAATGCTGCTGCCCTAAACAATAAGAAAAAAATTAAGAAAAATAAGTTTTGTTTGTATATAATTTTTTAAAAAATGATTCAAATTGCTCAAAACTGAATGAAGCAGTTTTTTATTTTTATTCAGTCATGAAAATAGGTGTTTCTACTAGAAAATAAGGTCTTGATTAGTATCTATCTCACCAGTAATTTGGAAGGTAGTAGGTGATTCAGAATGACCAACCGAGAGAGTAAATAGAGGATCTAGGTTGCCTTTCTTGCAATCAGTGTAAGTTTTACAAGTCTGAAAAAAAATAGCATGATCCAGTAGTTATGGCCCTGAGAGGACTTGGACACATTCTAAAGGCAGAAAAAGGAAAGAATCCTCCTGATACAAGTCAACATGAATCTCCTTTTCTTATAATCACAAGCCCTCAACAGTAGGAGAGGGATTCTCAAGCATGGGCAGAGATGAAATGAGATAGTTGAGGTCCTGATTCTCAAAGAATTGGCCCCAAGTCTCCTGGGACAGCATCAAGACTAGCCACATGTTCACCTCTATTTACTCCAAGTTCTGGAAATTATGATCCTAATCTATCTCCTTAAAAGAAGTAAGAATTAAAGAATAAGATAATAAGTGGGGCATTGTATTAAGGGGTATCATAATGCCTTTTATGTTACATTTCTATTATGTTAAAGACTATCCCAAGAGTTAGTGAAAATCTTGGCCCTCAGCATTTGGCAGGTTCTCAGGATTTCAGTTCATGGTGGGAAATGAAACAGAAAAGAGATGAGGATGGAATGCCAGGTCAGTGGATAGGAACAGAGCTTCTTTATGGTCATTTTTTAGCAATCAAATTTTAGAAAAATATTAGGAACATTAGGAAATTTACAAATTTTAGGTAAACTTTGGAAAATGAGGTTCCAAAACAGAAAAAATTAGGGGAAAATGGTGAAAACATTAATAAGTGATTACACCACAATAACATAAAACAGAGAGATACCCACCTCCACCAAGCCACACACATGCACATTCCTACCGATGTTAGTTAGCATGGAACCATTACAATACTGCACTGAACAATGCCTTGGCAGGTGAGTTCTTAGGCAAGGATCATTTCCTTTTCATTTCGAGATATCTAGAGTCCACATTAGAGTTTAGCACTGTGATTGACAAATGAGTAGCTGCTCAACAATGTTTGCTAAACAGATCAAATTTCTATGTCTTTCCATTGAGCCAGAAGATAATGAGTTTAAAACAAGAAACAGCAGCAGTGAACATCATGGTTGAATGAGATGAGTAAAAGTACATCATCAAAAACATGTTTAATATATATCTTCTAAGTAGAGTTAATGGAAAAATTTTAGAAGAATTTCTATTGTTCTTGGATTTCCAGTTAAGTATCTAGAGTTCGCTGTGTCACAGAGGCATAAATCAATAAGAGAAGTGTTAACTAGAAATTTAGTCAGCTGCATTCAGCTATCTGTGCTGTATTTATTTTTCACTGGAAAACAGTGCTTGACCCATGGAAAAATGGGAACTGGCCTAACCAAACTTTACAGAAATAACTAAATATTGAGTCAGAAAATCTATACTGATTTACCACTACAAACAGTTTTCCTGTATGTCCTTAACGTAACTTGACACTTATTCTTTATCATGTGTCATTCTGAGCATTTTACCATATTAATATATGTAATCCTCATAACAAATGAGAAAACAGAGGAACAGAGAAATACATAGTTTTCTGCAAAGTTATATCACTAGTAAGGGCCAGTTCTGGAACTTCAGCCAAGACATGTTGGCTCTAGAACCAATATCTTAATAATTACATTATACAATGATTGAAATAATTATATTATACATTTTGGGTTTGGTATGTCACTTAATTCTGGATGTAAACTCAGCTAGTTCAAAGATGTAAACTCAGCTAGTTCAAAGTTCAAATTTCTCTTCAAGGTTGTTGTTGTCCAGTTGCTAAGTCATGTATGACTCTGCAACCCCACAAGCTATAGCACACCAGGCTTCCCTGTCCTTCACTGTCTCCCAGAGTTTGCTCAAACTCATGTCCATTGAATTAGTGATGTCATTCAACCATCTCATGCACTGTTGCTTGCCTTTTCTCCACAAAGGGTATTTTCCAACGAGTCAGCTCTTCACATCAGATGGCCAAAGTATTGGAGCGTCAGCTTCCGCATCAGCCTTTCCAATGAATATTCAGCATTCATTTCCTTTAGGATTGACTGATTTGATCTCCATGCTCTCCAAGGAACTTTCAAGAATCTTCTCAAGCACTAAAATTTGAAAACATCAATTCTTTTTTTCTTATTTTTTAATTGAAGGACAATTGCTTTACAGAATTTTGTTGTTTTCTGTTCAAACATCAACATGAATCAGCCATAGGTATACATATATCCCCTCCCTTTTGAACCTCCTTCCCATATCCCTCCCCATCCAACCCCTCTGTTAATACAGAGCCCCTTTTTGAGTTTCAAGAGGCGTACAGCAAATTCCCATTGGCTATCTATTTTACATATGTTAATGTAGGTTTCCATGTTACTCTTTCCATACATTTCACCCTCTCCTCCCCTCTCCCCATGTCCATTAAGTCTATTTTCTGTTTCTCCACTGTTGCCTGTAAATAAATTCTTCAGTACCATTTATCTAGATTCTGTATATATGTACTAGAATATGATATTTATCTTTCTCTTTCTTACTTCACTCTGTGTATGTTCTAGGTTCATCCACTTCATTAGAACTGACTCAAATGCATGCCCTTTTATGGCTGAGTGGAAAATTCTGAAAGAGATGGGAATACCAGACCACCTGACCTGCCTCTTGAGAAACCTGTATGCAGGTCAGGAAGCAACAGTTAGAACTGGGCATGGAACAACAGACTGGTTCCAAATAGGAAAAGGAGCATGTCAAGGCTGTATATTGTCACCCTGCTTATTTAACTTATATGCAGAGTACATCATGAGAAACGCTGGACTGGAAGAAACACAAGCTGGAATTCAAGATTGCTGGGAGAAATATCAATAACCTCAGATAGGCAGATGACACCACCCTTATGGCAGAAAGTGAGGAGGAACTAAAAAGCATCTTGATGAAAGTGAAAGTGGAGAGTAAAAAAGTTGGCTTAAAGCTCAATATTCAGAAAACTAAGATAATGGCATCCGGTCCCATCACTTCATGGGAAATAGATGGGGAAACAGTGTCAGACTTACTTTTGGGGGCTCCAAAATCACTGCAGATGGTGACTACAGCCATGAAATTAAAAGACGCTTACTCCTTGGAAGGAAAGTTATGACCAACCTAGATAGCATATTCAAAAGCAGAGATATTACTTTGCCAAAAAAGATCCGTCTAGTCAAGGCTATGGTTTTCCCTGTGGTCATGTATGGATGTGAGAGTTGGACTGTGAAGAAGGCTGAGCGCCGAAGAATGGATGCTTTTGAACTGTGGTGTTGGAGAAGACTCTTGAGGGTCCCTTGGACTGCAAGGAGATCCAACCAGTCCATTCTGAAGGAGATCAGCCCTGGGATTTCTTTGGAAGGAATGATGCTAAAGCTGAAACTCCAGTACTTTGGCCACCTCATGCGAAGAGTTGACTCACTGGAAAAGACTCTGATGCTTGGAGGGATTGGGGGCAGGAGGAGAAGGGGACAGCAGAGGATGAGATGGCTGGATGGCATCACTGACTAGATGGACGTGAGTCTGGGTGAACTCCAGGAGTTGGTGATGGACAGGGAGGCCTGTTGTGCTGAGATTCATGGGTCACGAAGAGTCAGACACAACTGAGCGACTGAACTGAACTGAACTGAATATTCCATTGTATATATGTACCACTATTTCTTTATCCATTCATCTGTTGATGGACTTCTAGGTTGGTTCCATGTTCTAGCTATTGTAAATAGTGCTGCAATGAACAATGAAATACATGTGCATTTTTCAATTTTGGTTTCCTCAGAGTATATGCCTAAAGTGGGATTGCTGGGTCATGTGGTGGTTTTATTCCTAGTTTTTTAAGGAATCTCCATACCATCTTCCACAGTGGCTATATCAATTTACACTCCTACCAACAGTGCAAGAGTGTTACCTTTGCTCCACACCCTCTCTAGAATTTATTGTTTGTAGACTTTTTGATAATGGCTATTCTGACCAGTGTGAGGTGATATCCCACTATAGTTTTGATTTGCATTTCTCTAATAATGAGTGATGTTGAACATCTTTTCATGTGTTTGTTAGCCATCTGTATGTCTTCTTTGGAGAAATGTCTGTGTAGGTCTTTTTCCCACTTTTTAATTGGGTTGTTTGTTTTTCTGGTATGGAGTTGTATAAGCTGCTTGTATATTTTGGAAATTAATCCTTTATCAGTTGTTTCATTTGCTATTATTTTCTCACATTCTGAAGGCTGTCTTTTCACCTTGATTATAGCTTCCTTTGCTGTGCAAAAGCTTTTAAGTTTAATCAGGTCCCACCTGTTTATTTTTGTTTTTATTTCTGTTACTCTAGGAGGTGGGTCATAGAGGATCTTGTTTTATGTCATCAAGTGTTCTGCCTATGTTTTCCTCTAAGAATTTTATAGTTTCTGGTTTACATTTAGGTCTTTAATCCATTTGGAGTTTATCTTTGTGTATGGTGTTAGGAAGTATTCTAATTTCATTCTTTTACATGTAGCTGTCCAGTTTCCCCAGCACCATTTATTGAAGATAATTTGATAGGAATCTCATTGAATCTGTAGATTGCATTTGGTAGTATAGTACAATATTGATTCCTCATACCCAGGAACATGGAATATCTACCTATTTATGTCATCTTTGATTTCTTTCATTAGTGTCTTATAATTTTCTGTGTACAATTCTTTTGTCTCCTTAGGTAAGTTTATTCCTAGATATTTAATTCTTTTTGTTGCAATGGTGAATGGGATTGATTCCTTAATTTCTCTTTCTGATTTTTCATTGTTAGTATATAGAAATGCAAGTGATTTCTGTGTATTGATTTTGTATCCTGCAACTTTTCTAAATTCACTGATTAGCTCTAGTAATTTTCTGATAGTATCTTTAGGGTTTTCTATGTACAGTATCATGTCATCTGCAAACAGTGAGAGCTTTACTTCTTCTTTTCTGACCTGGATTCCTTTTCTTTTTCTTCTCTGACTGCTGTAGCTAGGACTTCCAGAACTATGTTGAACAACAATGGTGAAAGTGGACACCCTTGTCTTGTTCAGAAAGCATCACTTCTTTGACACTCAGCCTTCTTTATGGTCCAACTCTCACATCTGTACATGACTAGTGGAAAAACTATAGCTTTGACTGTACAGACCTTTGTTGGCAAAGTAATGTCTCTCCTTTTCAATACACTGTCTAGGTTTGTCATAGCTTTTCTTCTAAGGAGCAAGTACATTTTAATTTCGTGGCTGCAGTCACCGTTCACAGTGATTTTGCAGCCCAAGAAAAGAAAATCTGTCACTGTTTTCACTTTCTCCCTTTCTATTTTCCATGAAGTGTTGGGACCAGATGCCATGGTCTTAGTTTTTTGAATGTTGAGTTTTAAGCCAGAAAGTTCACTCTCTTCTTTCAACCATATCTAATTAGATATCATTATAAACATTAATCAGAGAAGGCAATGGCACCCCACTTCAGTACTCTTGCCTGGAAAATCCCATGGATGTAGGAGCCTGGTGGGCTACATACAGTCCATGGGGTCACTAAGCATCGGGCACAACTGAGCAACTTCACTTTCACTTTTCCCTTTCATGCACTGGAGAAGGAAATGGCAACCCACTCCAAGTGTTCTTGCCTTGAGAATCCCAGGGATGGGGGAGCCTGGTGGGCTGCCGTCTACGAGGTCACAGAGTCGGACACAACTGAAGAGACTTAGCAGCAGCAGCATACACATTAATGGTATCTAATGATGATACCATTAGAGTGGTATCATCTGCAAATCTGAGGTTGCTGATATTTCTCCCATGCAGCAATATTGATTCCAGCATGTGATTCATCCAGCCCAGCATTTAACATAATGTACTCTGTGTATAAGTTAAATAAACAGGGTGACAATATACAGCTTTGACATACCCCTTTCCCAATGTTGAAACAAGTGGACTTGTTATTCCAAGTCCAATAACCAACTGGACTTGGAATGTTATTCCAAGTCCAGTACTGTTGCTTCTCGACCTGCATACACCTTTCTCAGGAGACAGGTAAGGTAGTCTGGTATTTCCATCTCTTTAAGAAATTTCTACAGTTTGTTTGATTGATACAGTCAAAGGCTTTAGCGTAGTCAATGAAGCACAAGTAGATGGCTTTTTTGGAACTCCCTTGCTTTGTGGATTCTCTCCACTCCTCTTTACTGGGATGGTATCTGGGTAAAAAGAGAACATTACACAGAATCTTGGAAATAAAGACATGTATTCTCATTTTCTAGATCTGTGTTGGCCTCAACTATGCAGCCTCATCCTGCTAGTCTTTGGGAATTACCTCTCATCTCTCTGTTTCCTCCAGAAACTACAAGATTACCCATTTTCTTAGGATGAGTGCTAGCACCCGATAATGCTGTAGTCTTTTCCATGGCCTCTAACTGATGTCTACCACCATAGATGCCCTTCAGACTTGATCCCAGGATTCTTTGAGTCCATCAGAACTCTTCCTTCTTTGACTTCCACTATAGCATGTGTGAGCCCCTGGATCTCCTATTTGCCATTTTAGGCCATGCTTTTGCTTGGAGTTCTGGTAGACTCGTTAGAACTCCCAAAGAGTGTGCTGTCCAGCCCTCACTAGACTCCTCTTGTTTTGTCACTTTCCTCCACTAGGGCAAAGTGCACTATTGTCAATGTCACTATGCACCTTAGAGAAAACAGGGCCAACTCAGACCCCCACCCTGCCTCTGGCCAGGGAAGGGGTACCCACTTACAAGTGTGCCCCTGCTCACATCTGGAAGGACTCAAACTATCTCCATTATAGAGGCTGCAATTGCTAGTGGGACCAAAACCAGCTCAGTAGTGGGGCAGCATCTCTCAGCCTAGATCCAGGCTCTAACCAAGTATCCACACCAGAGGAAAAAGTGAAACTAGCACAAAACATAGTCCTAAGCCCTCAAATGTGAGATGGATGTTAAAATCACAACTAGGAGAAACAAAACTCCATCAGGGCTCCTCTTCCATCTCTTTGGCCCTCACTCTTCCCCTAGTAAAGCCACACTGGCCATTTTGCATAGGACAAAACTATGGCTCCCACCTGTTGCTACTGTGTTTAGTTTCTTAGTCGTGTCCAACTCTTTTGTGACCCCATGGACTGTAGCCCACCAGACTCCTCTGTGCATGGGACTTCCAAGGAAAAAATACTGGAGTGGGTTGCCATTTCCTTTTCCAATGGCTCCCACCTAGTTTGACTCTTAATATCTACAACTCCAGTTCTATCTTCCCCTTGCCAGCACACCCAAGGGTAAGACATAGCCAATGCTTGCTTCAGATTCAGCTCTCTGCACAAAGCCAACAGGCATGTGCAGACTGCACAAGGATACTCCCACACAGAAATACACCTTCAAGACCAGGATAGGTAACTACCCGAGAAAGTTAAACATAATGATAAGAGAAAGAATATGTTTAAAACAATAGAACAAGAAAAAAAAATCACTGGGAAAAAACCCTAACAAAACAGAGACAAATAATTTAACTGATAAAGAATTCAAATCAATGGTAGTAAGAAAGTTAAATAAACATGGGGAAAGAAATGATGAAAAAAGTGAGAATATTAATAAACTAGAAAATACTAAAAAGAACCAGTTTTAGAGCCAAAAAATACAATAAATGAAATGAAAAATATACTAGAAGGAATGAAAAACAAATTAGGTGATATAGAAGAATGCATAAGTAATCTAAAAAGGAGAATATTAAAAATCCCCCAGTCATAGTAGCAAAAAGGAAAACAAATAAACAATAAAGATAGTGTAAGGGATCTCTGAGACAACATCAAGCATACTAAAATTTAAGAGAGACACACAAAGGTAGAAAATGTATATGATGAAATTATGGGTGGAAACTTATGTTGGAAATTATGTTTGAACTTAAATAACTATCAGGTTAAAACAAGTATACACAGATATAGGTCAACACATATGAACTTCATGATAATCACAAATCAAAAAGTTACAATAGGTACACAAAAACTAGAGAGAAAAGAACACAAATAAACACAAAAAATCATTTAACCATAAGAAAAGACACAAAAGGAAGAATAGAAGAACAGAGAAAAACTAAAAACAACCAGACAACAAGTCATAAAATGGCAACAAGCAAATATCAATCAATAATCACTTTAAATGATTTAATGAATGAAAAGAAGGCTGATGTAGCAAAACCCATATGAGTAAAGTGTATTTTAAAATAAAATCTATAACAGAAGACAAAAAAGGGTAATATATATATATCAATAAAGGTATCAATATAAGCAAGGGAAATACCATTTGTAAACATATGTGTACCTAATATAAGAACAGCTAAATACATAAAGCAAATACTAACAAACATAATGGGGGAAATTGACAGTAACACAAAAATAGGAGACTTTAATATCAATGGAGATTATCCAGACAGAAAATCAATAAGGAAACAAGGACTTTATAAGGCATGTTAAATAAAATGCCTTAATAGAAAAATATAGAACATTCTATCCAAAAGCAGTAGAATACATTGTTTTTAAGTGCACATGGAACATTCTCCAGGACAGATCACATACTAGGCCACAAAACAAGTCTTAACAAATTTAAGAGGTGAGAAATAATATCAAGAATCTTTTCCAGCTATAATGGCATTAAACTAGAAATCAATTATAGGATGAAAAATGGCAAAAATACGAACAAATGGAGACTAAACAAGTTGCTTAAAAATAAATGGGTCAATGAAGGAATTTAAAAGAAAATCAGAAAATATCTTGAAAAAAATTTTTAAAGAAAAGCTTTCCTAAATCTAAGGGACAAAGAAAAAGCAGCTCCAAGAGGGAAGTTGATTTCAATACGAGCCTTCCTCAGTAAAAAATAAAACTCACAAATAAACAACTTACCCTGCAATCTAAAGGAATTACAAATAAAAATTAAAAGAAAAAAGGTGAAAGTAAGCAAAAAGATGAAAAATCCTACATATCAGAGTGAAAAGGTGAAAGGGTTAGTTGCTTAGTCTCATGTCTAACTCTTTGTGACCCCATGGACTGCAGCCCACCAGACTCCTCTGTCCATGGAATTCTCCAGGCAAGAATACTGGAGTGGGTAGCCATTCCCTTTCAAAGGAATCCTCCTGACCAAGAGATCAAACTCGGGTCTCCTGCATTGCAGGCAGATTCTTTACCATCTGAACCACCAGGGAAGCCCACAGATGAAAGTGTAAATACATAAAGTAAAGACAACTGATCACTTATGGGGTTTTTTGCCTCTTTTTAATGTATTTCCACAGATCAGAGTGGACATACATTAAAAACAGGCAAGAAAAAAAAAAATGATTGATGAAACCAAGAGCTGAACTTTTGAAAGGACAAACAAAACTGATAACCCTTTAGCCAGGACCAATAAGAAAAAAAACATAGAGAGGACCCAAATAAACAAAGTAAGTAATCAAAAGAAGAAATTACAGCTGATATCACAAAACTAGAAACAATAATTAAAGCACACTATAAGCAGTTATATGCCAAAAGATTGAACAACACAGAAGAAATGAGTAATTCCTAGAAACATACAATCTTCCAAGACCAAATCAGGAGAAAAAAAAAAAAAACCTGTGGCAAAAAAGACTGATTAAAAGTACTGAAATAGAATCAGAAATTTAAAAACTCCCAATAAAATTCAAGACCAGATGCCCTCAAAGGGGACTGAACAAAACAAAACAAAACAAACAAAATAAAGTCTATCCTTCTCAAGCTATTCCCCCCAAAAAAACAAGAGGATGCAACACTTTCAAATTCATTCCACAAAGGCACTATTACACTGATACCAAAACCAGACAAAGAAAAAAAGAAAAGAAAAGAAAATCACAGACTGATACTTGGTGAATATAGATGTAAAAATTCCCAGTAAATTTTAGCAAACTGAATTCAATGACATATGAAAGCCATCACACAGTATGAACAATTAGGATTTATCCCAGAGATAAATGGATAGCTCAATATGTACAAACTAAGGTGATCACCACATTAACAAAATGAAGGATAAAGATCACATGATCACCTCAATAGATGGGAGAAAAAGCATTAAAAAATTCAACATCCCTTAGTTGGTATACAAGGAACATAGCTCAACATAATAAAGGCTATTTATGACAAACATACAGCTAATATCATATTAAGTGGTGAAAAGCAGAAAGTTTTTCCTTGAAAAACAAAACAAGGATGCCTACTTTCATCATTTCTCTGTAATACAGTATTGGAAATCCTAGCCACAGCAAATAGACAAGAAAAGATAAGAAACCCAACTGGAAGGAAAGAAGTAAAACTTTCACTGTTTGCAGATGACATAACAATATATATAGAAAACCCTAGGTCTATACCAAAAACTCCATTAGAACTAATAAATGAATTCAATAAAGTTGTAGAATGCAGGATTTATAAACAGATATCTATTGTATCTCTATCCTGTAACAATGAACTATCATAAACGGAAAGCAAAACAATCCCACTTACAATCACATCAAAAAGAAGAAAATGGGAATAAACTGAATGAAGGAGGTGAAACACTTTTTCTCTGAATATCATAAGACAATGACACAGGAAACCAAGGACAAAATAGGATAAATAGAAAGATATCTCATGTTCATAGACAGGAACAATTAATACTGTTAAAAATAGCATATTACCCATGGATCTACAGTATCAATATAATTCCTATCAAAACACCTCAGACATTTCTTACAGAACTTGAAGAAATAATCCTAAAATTTCCATGGAACATAAAAGACCCCAAACAGACAAGGAAATCTTCAGAAAAAGAACATAGCTGGAGGTATCATACTGCACGGCTTCAGACTATAGTATAAAGCTACAGTCATGAAAATAGTATGGGACTACCACAAAAAACACACATAGATCAATAAAATAAAACAGAGAGTCCATAAATAAACTCATGTACATATGTTCAGTTGATTTATGACAAAGGAAGCAAAAATACACAAAAGGGAAAAGACAGCTTCTTCAATGAGTGATGCTGGGAAAACTGGACAGCTACACATAAAAGAGGGCTTCCCAGCTGGCTCAGTGGTAAAGAATTTGCATGCTAATGCACGAGAGTGGGAGATGTGGGTTTGATCCCTGGATCAGGAATATCTCCTGGAGGAGGAAATAGCAACCCACTACAGTATGCTTGCCCAGATAATGCCACGGACAAAGGAATCTGGTAGGCTACAGTCCATGGGGTAGCAAAGAGTTGGATATGACTGAGCAATTGGGCACTCATGCACACATGTAAAAGAATGAAATTAAAACATTTTCTCATACCATATACAAAAATAAACACAAACGTGATTAAGGACCTAAACATAAGACCAGAAACCATAACACTCCTTGAAGAAAATGTAGGCAGTATTCTCTCTTTGACATACATCTTAGCAAACTTTTTTCAGATCTGTCTCCTCAAGCAAGGGAAGCAAAAGCAAAAGTTTTCAGAAGGGATCTAATTTAAACTTACAAGCCACTGATAGAGCAAAGGAAACCACTGACAAAATGAAAAGTCCACCTACTAAATCTGAGAAAATACTTTCAAATAATATGACAATTAGGGGCTAATATCCAAAATATGAGATGCTGGGAAAGATGGAGCGCAGAAAGAGAAAAGGGAGTCAGCGGATGAGATGGCCAGATGGCATCACCGATGCAATGGACATGAACTTGGGCAAACTTTGGGAGATGGGGAGAGACAGGGAGGCCTGGTGTGCTACAGTCCATGGGTCACAAAGAATCAGACATGACTGGGCAACTGAACAACATCAACAACATCCAAAATATATAAACAATTCATAAAAACTCAATATCAGAAATAAAGTTATCAAATTTTAAAACAGGGAGAAAATCTGAATCGCCATTTTGCCAAAGAAGACATACAGATGGCAGAAAGGCTCATGAAAAGATGATCAACAAAGCTAATAATCAGATAAATGCAAATCAAAACCACAATGAAATATCACACGACACCTGTCAGAATGGTTATTATAAAAAAGAAACCCCCCATTTGGTGAGGATGTGGATAAAAGGGAATACTGATACACACTGTTGGTGGGAATACAAGTTGGTCGTCACTACGGAAAACAGTATGAAGGTTCCTTAAAACCTAAAACAAGAAGTACATAAGATTCACACTTGAGTATGTATCAGAAGAAAATAAAAATACTTATTCAAATATACAGGCTTCCCTGATAGCTCAGTTGGTAAATAATCCACCTGCAATGCAGGAGACCCCAGTTCAATTCCTGGGTTGGGAAAATCCCCTGGAGAAGGGATAGGCTACCCATTCCAGTATTCTTGGGCTTCCCTTGTGGCTCAGCTGGTAAAGAATCTGCCTGCAATGCAGGAGACCTGGGTTCGATCACTGGGTTGGGAAGATCCCCTGGAGAACAGAAAGGCTTCCTACTCCAGTATTCTGGCCTGGAGAATTACATGGACTGTACAGTCCATGGGGTCGCAAAGAGTTAGACACAATGGAGTGACTTTCACTTATTCAAAAATATATGATATATGCACCCCAATGTTTAGAGAAGCATTACGTATAATAGTCAAGATATGGAAGCAAACTAGGTGTTAATCAACACATAAATGGACAAAGAATAAGTGATATATGTATACAATGAAATATTACTCAGCCATAAAAAATAATGAAAATTTGCCATTTGCAACAACATGGATGGATCTGAATGCCATGCTTAGTGAAGTAAGTCAGACAAAGAACAATGTTACATGTTTTTATTTACATGTGGAATCTAAAAAATAAAATAATTACAACAAAACAGAAGCAGACTCGCAAAGAACAAACTAGTGATAATCAGTGAGAAGTGGATAGGAGGCAAGATACAGGGAGGGAACTAAAAGACATAGACATTGAAGGCACACAACAGATATCTGTTGAATAAATAGATATGCAAATGAACTGAAGTGCTGTAGTTTTATTGACCTGAGAAAAACTGAAAAACACATTTAGAGGTTTAATATCACGAACTGTTTTGGACAAAGGGAGTTTGAGATTCCTGTCTTATTCAGGAAAAAGAAATGCGGGTGCTAAATATATGAGTTGTAACATAAAACAGACTGCCAGATATATCTCCAGCAAACATGGGTTTATTTGGGACCACAGAAAATTGCAATTCGGGGGTCTACAGCCATGATCCACACAAAAGTATACACAGAGCAAAGGAAAAAGGACTTTTATAGAAGAGAAAGCCGGGAGAGTTATAGCAAACAAAGAGCCCATGGCTTTTCATTGGTTGAGTCCTTGCCAAGAAAGGAGAGAAATCTTTATTCCTCCTTGTTGGGCTCTGCTTGATAACAGGGTGTGAGAGCTCCCCTTCTGGTCTCCTAACTCTATTCAATTATGGTTTATGTTTCTTAATTTTTTACATTTCCGCCTTTTCACCAAATCTTTTTATTAAAGCATCGCTGATCAATTGCCAGGTTCTCTAGTTTTTCTCCCTCAATGCCAGGAAGAATCTTTGCTGGGTATTCTGTTTCACATCATAGGGAAAATACACAGATTGAAAACCTATTGAGTTCACCTTTGAGTAACAAGGAAGGGAAGGAGGAAGAACACTCAAGGCACTCTTTATCTGGATGTTGTTGCTCAGTCCCTAGGTCATGTCCAACTCTTTGAGAACCCATGAACTGCAGCATACCAGACTTCTCTGTCCTTCACTATCTCCCAGAGTTTGATGAAACTCATGTCCATTGAGTCAGTGATGCCATCTAACCATCTCATCTTCTGCCACCCACTTCTCCTCTTGCCTTCAATCTTTCCCAGCATCAGGGTCTTTTTCAATGAGTTGGTGCTTTGCATCAGGTGGCCAAAGTATATATAGGAGCTTCAGGTTCAGCATCAATCCTTCCAATGAACATTCAGGTTAATTTCCTTTAGGATTGACTAAGGTTTGATCTCCTTACAGTCCAAGGGACTCTTGAGTCTTCACCAGCACCACAGTTCAAAAGCATAAGTTCTTCAGCATTCAGCTTTCTTTATGGTCCAATTTTCATATCCATATGTGACTGCTGGAAAAACCATAGCTTCGACTATATGGACCTTTGTCAGCACAGTGATGTCTCTGCTTTTTAATAAGCTGTCTTGGTTTGTCACAGCTTTCCTTCCAAGGAGCAGGCACCTTTCATTTCATGGCTGCAGTCACTGTCTGCAGCGACTCAGGAGCCCAAGAAAATAAAATCTGCCATTTCCATTTTTTCCCCATCTATTTGCTATGAAGTGATGGGACTGGATGCCATGATCTTTGTTTTTTGAATATTGAGTTTTAACACAACTTTTTCACTCTCTTCTTTCACCTTCATCAAGAGGCTCTTTGGCTTCTCTTTGCTTTCCCCCATTAGGGTGGTATCATCTGCATATCTGATGTTGTTGATACTTCTCTCAGGAATCTTGATTCCAGCTTGTGAGTCATCCAGTCACCAGCATTTCACATGATGTACTCTGCATTTAAGTTAAATAAGCAGGATGACAATATATAGTCTTGATGTACTCTTTTCCCAATTTGGAACCAGTGCTAGAGATCATTTAAATCATATGTCATCATCAAAATTTTGGTGGCAAATTTCCAATAGGTCTTATCCAATAGGTCTTGGAAAAGCTATCTCATCAAATGTCTGCTTCAATTTCAGGAAATCTTTACTTTCAGGTCAGCAGATGATATGCAGATCTAGTCAGGATTTGGTGTTTTCTTTATGTGTGTCACAGGAATATAAGAGTCCATTCCCTAGAGTTTGGCCACACAAGAGTTTGTTAGCATACCTAATAGGGGCCTCTCCAGCAAGGTTGAAGAAAGTTCTTCTAGAGGTGTCTTTTTTAATAGATGAAATATCCAGATTTCAAGGTGTGATGCTTAAGGTCTTCATCTCCAGTGAATGTACTGTGAAAAGACTGCTCTGCCAAAAGATGGTTATTTTTCTAAAACTTTTTATTTTGTATTGGGGTATAGCCGATTAACAATGTTGTGATAGTTTCAGGTGAACAGCAAAAGAACTCAGCCATACATATACAAAAACATGGTTATTTTTAAAACAAGAAATTAGGCCTTTCCAAAATTGGAG